>NW_025316752.1:0-163703 GCF_910594005.1 Cervus elaphus
GGACCCAGCAGGGCCCCTGCCCCTGGCCAGCCTTGCCCAGGCCTTCCTGGCCTCCGGGGGTACTGCCCCAGCAAGGGGCAGGCTGCGGGGACTGGGTCCAGACATGCCCGGGCGCCTCCCCAGGCTCATCCCGCTGGTGCCTTTCCCCTGGGCCTAGGCCTCGCTTGAGGCCTCCTTGGAGAGGAGGTTGCTGGCAGGGGCTGTCTCCACACTGCAAGGTGCTGGAGCTCAGAGGGCCTCGTCAGAGGGAAGGGACCAGCAAGGGGCTGGATGCCCAAGACCTCTTTGGCCCAGCAGCCTCAGGGCAGCAGGGAGAGCAAGAGGCCCAGGGTGCCCCTAGGTCGGCTCTGCCCCTTCCCACACAGGCGGCCAGCCCAGCAGCTGCCTGACAGACTCTGGCTCCCCCGAGCTCTCTGCCGGTGCAGGGGGCAGGAACAGACGTGTGCATGTGGTTCTGCCTTGGCCTGGGAGTGTGGACCCCCTGCCTGGCCCCCAGGCTCAGGGGCAAGGGCCGGGAGAGAGCACCACCCCGAAGCGCTTTTCTCCCGGGCTTGGGAGCATTGTGCGCGGCTGGCGGGAACAGCCGGCCAGAGTGCTTGCAAAGCGGCCTCTGGAGGCAGCCGGGGAGGTCTTCCAGCGGGAGAGGGCCGGTTGTGCTCAGAGGCCCCACAGGCCAGGGGCAGGACCCAGCAGGGCCCCTGCCCCTGGCCAGCCTTGCCCAGGCCTTCCTGGCCTCCGGGGGTACTGCCCCAGCAAGGGGCAGGCTGCGGGGACTGGGTCCAGACATGCCCGGGCGCCTCCCCAGCTCATCCCCGCTGGTGCCTTTCCCCTGGGCCTAGGCCTCGCTTGAGGCCTCCTTGGAGAGGAGGTTGCTGGCAGGGGCTGTCTCCACACTGCAAGGTGCTGGAGCTCAGAGGGCCTCGTCAGAGGGAAGGGACCAGCAAGGGGCTGGATGCCCAAGACCTCTTTGGCCCAGCAGCCTCAGGGCAGCAGGGAGAGCAAGAGGCCCAGGGTGCCCCTAGGTCGGCTCTGCCCCTTCCCACACAGGCGGCCAGCCCAGCAGCTGCCTGACAGACTCTGGCTCCCCGAGCTCTCTGCCGGTGCAGGGGGCAGGAGCAGACGTGTGCATGTGGTTCTGCCTTGGCCTGGGAGTGTGGACCCCCTGCCTGGCCCCCAGGCTCAGGGGCAAGGGCCGGGAGAGAGCACCACCCCGAAGCGCTTTTCTCCCGGGCTTGGGAGCATTGTGCGCGGCTGGCGGGAACAGCCGGCCAGAGTGCTTGCAAAGCGGCCTCTGGAGGCAGCCGGGGAGGTCTTCCAGCGGGGAGAGGGCCGGTTGTGCTCAGAGGCCCCACAGGCCAGGGGCAGGACCCAGCAGGGCCCCTGCCCCTGGCCAGCCTTGCCCAGGCCTTCCTGGCCTCCGGGGGTACTGCCCCAGCAAGGGGCAGGCTGCGGGGACTGGGTCCAGACATGCCCGGGCGCCTCCCCAGGCTCATCCCCGCTGGTGCCTTTCCCCTGGGCCTAGGCCTCGCTTGAGGCCTCCTTGGAGAGGAGGTTGCTGGCAGGGGCTGTCTCCACACTGCAAGGTGCTGGAGCTCAGAGGGCCTCGTCAGAGGGAAGGGACCAGCAAGGGGCTGGATGCCCAAGACCTCTTTGGCCCAGCAGCCTCAGGGCAGCAGGGAGAGCAAGAGGCCCAGGGTGCCCCTAGGTCGGCTCTGCCCCTTCCCACACAGGCGGCCAGCCCAGCAGCTGCCTGACAGTCTCTGGCTCCCCCGAGCTCTCTGCCGGTGCAGGGGGCAGGAACAGACGTGTGCATGTGGTTCTGCCTTGGCCTGGGAGTGTGGACCCCCTGCCTGGCCCCCAGGCTCAGGGGCAAGGGCCGGGAGAGAGCACCACCCCGAAGCGCTTTTCTCCCGGGCTTGGGAGCATTGTGCGCGGCTGGCGGGAACAGCCGGCCAGAGTGCTTGCAAAGCGGCCTCTGGAGGCAGCCGGGGAGGTCTTCCAGCGGGAGAGGGCCGGTTGTGCTCAGAGGCCCCACAGGCCAGGGGCAGGACCCAGCAGGGCCCCTGCCCCTGGCCAGCCTTGCCCAGGCCTTCCTGGCCTCCGGGGGTACTGCCCCAGCAAGGGGCAGGCTGCGGGGACTGGGTCCAGACATGCCGGGCGCCTCCCCAGGCTCATCCCCGCTGGTGCCTTTCCCCTGGGCCTAGGCCTCGCTTGAGGCCTCCTTGGAGAGGAGGTTGCTGGCAGGGGCTGTCTCCACACTGCAAGGTGCTGGAGCTCAGAGGGCCTCGTCAGAGGGAAGGGACCAGCAAGGGGCTGGATGCCCAAGACCTCTTTGGCCCAGCAGCCTCAGGGCAGCAGGGAGAGCAAGAGGCCCAGGGTGCCCCTAGGTCGGCTCTGCCCCTTCCCACACAGGCGGCCAGCCCAGCAGCTGCCTGACAGACTCTGGCTCCCCCGAGCTCTCTGCCGGTGCAGGGGGCAGGAACAGACGTGTGCATGTGGTTCTGCCTTGGCCTGGGAGTGTGGACCCCCTGCCTGGCCCCCAGGCTCAGGGGCAAGGGCCGGGAGAGAGCACCACCCCGAAGCGCTTTTCTCCCGGGCTTGGGAGCATTGTGCGCGGCTGGCGGGAACAGCCGGCCAGAGTGCTTGCAAAGCGGCCTTTGGAGGCAGCCGGGGAGGTCTTCCAGCGGGAGAGGGCCGGTTGTGCTCAGAGGCCCCACAGGCCAGGGGCAGGACCCAGCAGGGCCCCTGCCCCTGGCCAGCCTTGCCCAGGCCTTCCTGGCCTCCGGGGGTACTGCCCCAGCAAGGGGCAGGCTGCGGGGACTGGGTCCAGACATGCCCGGGGCGCCTCCCCAGGCTCATCCCCGCTGGTGCCTTTCCCCTGGGCCTAGGCCTCGCTTGAGGCCTCCTTGGAGAGGAGGTTGCTGGCAGGGGCTGTCTCCACACTGCAAGGTGCTGGAGCTCAGAGGGCCTCGTCAGAGGGAAGGGACCAGCAAGGGGCTGGATGCCCAAGACCTCTTTGGCCCAGCAGCCTCAGGGCAGCAGGGAGAGCAAGAGGCCCAGGGTGCCCCTAGGTCGGCTCTGCCCCTTCCCACACAGGCGGCCAGCCCAGCAGCTGCCTGACAGACTCTGGCTCCCCCGAGCTCTCTGCCGGTGCAGGGGGCAGGAGCAGACGTGTGCATGTGGTTCTGCCTTGGCCTGGGAGTGTGGACCCCCTGCCTGGCCCCCAGGCTCAGGGGCAAGGGCCGGGAGAGAGCACCACCCCGAAGCGCTTTTCTCCCGGGCTTGGGAGCATTGTGCGCGGCTGGCGGGAACAGCCGGCCAGAGTGCTTGCAAAGCGGCCTCTGGAGGCAGCCGGGGAGGTCTTCCAGCGGGAGAGGGCCGGTTGTGCTCAGAGGCCCCACAGGCCAGGGGCAGGACCCAGCAGGGCCCCTGCCCCTGGCCAGCCTTGCCCAGGCCTTCCTGGCCTCCGGGGGTACTGCCCCAGCAAGGGGCAGGCTGCGGGGACTGGGTCCAGACATGCCCGGGCGCCTCCCCAGGCTCATCCCCGCTGGTGCCTTTCCCCTGGGCCTAGGCCTCGCTTGAGGCCTCCTTGGAGAGGAGGTTGCTGGCAGGGGCTGTCTCCACACTGCAAGGTGCTGGAGCTCAGAGGGCCTCGTCAGAGGGAAGGGACCAGCAAGGGGCTGGATGCCCAAGACCTCTTTGGCCCAGCAGCCTCAGGGCAGCAGGGAGAGCAAGAGGCCCAGGGTGCCCCTAGGTCGGCTCTGCCCCTTCCCACACAGGCGGCCAGCCCAGCAGCTGCCTGACAGACTCTGGCTCCCCCGAGCTCTCTGCCGGTGCAGGGGGCAGGAACAGACGTGTGCATGTGGTTCTGCCTTGGCCTGGGAGTGTGGACCCCCCTGCCTGGCCCCCAGGCTCAGGGGCAAGGGCCGGGAGAGAGCACCACCCCGAAGCGCTTTTCTCCCGGGCTTGGGAGCATTGTGCGCGGCTGGCGGGAACAGCCGGCCAGAGTGCTTGCAAAGCGGCCTTTGGAGGCAGCCGGGGAGGTCTTCCAGCGGGAGAGGGCCGGTTGTGCTCAGAGGCCCCACAGGCCAGGGGCAGGGGCCCTGCTGGGTCCTGCCCCTGGCCAGCCTTGCCCAGGCCTTCCTGGCCTCCGGGGGTACTGCCCCAGCAAGGGGCAGGCTGCGGGGACTGGGTCCAGACATGCCCGGGCGCCTCCCCAGGCTCATCCCCGCTGGTGCCTTTCCCCTGGGCCTAGGCCTCGCTTGAGGCCTCCTTGGAGAGGAGGTTGCTGGCAGGGGCTGTCTCCACACTGCAAGGTGCTGGAGCTCAGAGGGCCTCGTCAGAGGGAAGGGACCAGCAAGGGGCTGGATGCCCAAGACCTCTTTGGCCCAGCAGCCTCAGGGCAGCAGGGAGAGCAAGAGGCCCAGGGTGCCCCTAGGTCGGCTCTGCCCCTTCCCACACAGGCGGCCAGCCCAGCAGCTGCCTGACAGACTCTGGCTCCCCCGAGCTCTCTGCCGGTGCAGGGGGCAGGAACAGACGTGTGCATGTGGTTCTGCCTTGGCCTGGGAGTGTGGACCCCCTGCCTGGCCCCCAGGCTCAGGGGCAAGGGCCGGGAGAGAGCACCACCCCGAAGCGCTTTTCTCCCGGGCTTGGAGCATTGTGCGCGGCTGGCGGGAACAGCCGGCCAGAGTGCTTGCAAAGCGGCCTCTGGAGGCAGCCGGGGAGGTCTTCCAGCGGGAGAGGGCCGGTTGTGCTCAGAGGCCCCACAGGCCAGGGGCAGGACCCAGCAGGGCCCCTGCCCCTGGCCAGCCTTGCCCAGGCCTTCCTGGCCTCCGGGGGTACTGCCCCAGCAAGGGGCAGGCTGCGGGGACTGGGTCCAGACATGCCCGGGCGCCTCCCCAGGCTCATCCCCGCTGGTGCCTTTCCCCTGGGCCTAGGCCTCGCTTGAGGCCTCCTTGGAGAGGAGGTTGCTGGCAGGGGCTGTCTCCACACTGCAAGGTGCTGGAGCTCAGAGGGCCTCGTCAGAGGGAAGGGACCAGCAAGGGGCTGGATGCCCAAGACCTCTTTGGCCCAGCAGCCTCAGGGCAGCAGGGAGAGCAAGAGGCCCAGGGTGCCCCTAGGTCGGCTCTGCCCCTTCCCACACAGGCGGCCAGCCCAGCAGCTGCCTGACAGACTCTGGCTCCCCCGAGCTCTCTGCCGGTGCAGGGGGCAGGAACAGACGTGTGCATGTGGTTCTGCCTTGGCCTGGGAGTGTGGACCCCCTGCCTGGCCCCCAGGCTCAGGGGCAAGGGCCGGGAGAGAGCACCACCCCGAAGCGCTTTTCTCCCGGGCTTGGGAGCATTGTGCGCGGCTGGCGGGAACAGCCGGCCAGAGTGCTTGCAAAGCGGCCTCTGGAGGCAGCCGGGGAGGTCTTCCAGCGGGAGAGGGCCGGTTGTGCTCAGAGGCCCCACAGGCCAGGGGCAGGACCCAGCAGGGCCCCTGCCCCTGGCCAGCCTTGCCCAGGCCTTCCTGGCCTCCGGGGGTACTGCCCCAGCAAGGGGCAGGCTGCGGGGACTGGGTCCAGACATGCCCGGGCGCCTCCCCAGGCTCATCCCCGCTGGTGCCTTTCCCCTGGGCCTAGGCCTCGCTTGAGGCCTCCTTGGAGAGGAGGTTGCTGGCAGGGGCTGTCTCCACACTGCAAGGTGCTGGAGCTCAGAGGGCCTCGTCAGAGGGAAGGGACCAGCAAGGGGCTGGATGCCCAAGACCTCTTTGGCCCAGCAGCCTCAGGGCAGCAGGGAGAGCAAGAGGCCCAGGGTGCCCCTAGGTCGGCTCTGCCCCTTCCCACACAGGCGGCCAGCCCAGCAGCTGCCTGACAGACTCTGGCTCCCCCGAGCTCTCTGCCGGTGCAGGGGGCAGGAACAGACGTGTGCATGTGGTTCTGCCTTGGCCTGGGAGTGTGGACCCCCTGCCTGGCCCCCAGGCTCAGGGGCAAGGGCCGGGAGAGAGCACCACCCCGAAGCGCTTTTCTCCCGGGCTTGGGAGCATTGTGCGCGGCTGGCGGGAACAGCCGGCCAGAGTGCTTGCAAAGCGGCCTCTGGAGGCAGCCGGGGAGGTCTTCCAGCGGGAGAGGGCCGGTTGTGCTCAGAGGCCCCACAGGCCAGGGGCAGGACCCAGCAGGGCCCCTGCCCCTGGCCAGCCTTGCCCAGGCCTTCCTGGCCTCCGGGGGTACTGCCCCAGCAAGGGGCAGGCTGCGGGGACTGGGTCCAGACATGCCCGGGCGCCTCCCCAGGCTCATCCCCGCTGGTGCCTTTCCCCTGGGCCTAGGCCTCGCTTGAGGCCTCCTTGGAGAGGAGGTTGCTGGCAGGGGCTGTCTCCACACTGCAAGGTGCTGGAGCTCAGAGGGCCTCGTCAGAGGGAAGGGACCAGCAAGGGGCTGGATGCCCAAGACCTCTTTGGCCCAGCAGCCTCAGGGCAGCAGGGAGAGCAAGAGGCCCAGGGTGCCCCTAGGTCGGCTCTGCCCCTTCCCACACAGGCGGCCAGCCCAGCAGCTGCCTGACAGACTCTGGCTCCCCCGAGCTCTCTGCCGGTGCAGGGGGCAGGAACAGACGTGTGCATGTGGTTCTGCCTTGGCCTGGGAGTGTGGACCCCCTGCCTGGCCCCCAGGCTCAGGGGCAAGGGCCGGGAGAGAGCACCACCCCGAAGCGCTTTTCTCCCGGGCTTGGGAGCATTGTGCGCGGCTGGCGGGAACAGCCGGCCAGAGTGCTTGCAAAGCGGCCTCTGGAGGCAGCCGGGGAGGTCTTCCAGCGGGAGAGGGCCGGTTGTGCTCAGAGGCCCCACAGGCCAGGGGCAGGACCCAGCAGGGCCCCTGCCCCTGGCCAGCCTTGCCCAGGCCTTCCTGGCCTCCGGGGGTACTGCCCCAGCAAGGGGCAGGCTGCGGGGACTGGGTCCAGACATGCCCGGGCGCCTCCCCAGGCTCATCCCCGCTGGTGCCTTTCCCCTGGGCCTAGGCCTCGCTTGAGGCCTCCTTGGAGAGGAGGTTGCTGGCAGGGGCTGTCTCCACACTGCAAGGTGCTGGAGCTCAGAGGGCCTCGTCAGAGGGAAGGGACCAGCAAGGGGCTGGATGCCCAAGACCTCTTTGGCCCAGCAGCCTCAGGGCAGCAGGGAGAGCAAGAGGCCCAGGGTGCCCCTAGGTCGGCTCTGCCCCTTCCCACACAGGCGGCCAGCCCAGCAGCTGCCTGACAGACTCTGGCTCCCCCGAGCTCTCTGCCGGTGCAGGGGGCAGGAACAGACGTGTGCATGTGGTTCTGCCTTGGCCTGGGAGTGTGGACCCCCTGCCTGGCCCCCAGGCTCAGGGGCAAGGGCCGGGAGAGAGCACCACCCCGAAGCGCTTTTCTCCCGGGCTTGGGAGCATTGTGCGCGGCTGGCGGGAACAGCCGGCCAGAGTGCTTGCAAAGCGGCCTCTGGAGGCAGCCGGGGAGGTCTTCCAGCGGGAGAGGGCCGGTTGTGCTCAGAGGCCCCACAGGCCAGGGGCAGGACCCAGCAGGGCCCCTGCCCCTGGCCAGCCTTGCCCAGGCCTTCCTGGCCTCCGGGGGGTACTGCCCCAGCAAGGGGCAGGCTGCGGGGACTGGGTCCAGACATGCCCGGGCGCCTCCCCAGGCTCATCCCCGCTGGTGCCTTTCCCCTGGGCCTAGGCCTCGCTTGAGGCCTCCTTGGAGAGGAGGTTGCTGGCAGGGGCTGTCTCCACACTGCAAGGTGCTGGAGCTCAGAGGGCCTCGTCAGAGGGAAGGGACCAGCAAGGGGCTGGATGCCCAAGACCTCTTTGGCCCAGCAGCCTCAGGGCAGCAGGGAGAGCAAGAGGCCCAGGGTGCCCCTAGGTCGGCTCTGCCCCTTCCCACACAGGCGGCCAGCCCAGCAGCTGCCTGACAGACTCTGGCTCCCCTGAGCTCTCTGCCGGTGCAGGGGGCAGGAACAGACGTGTGCATGTGGTTCTGCCTTGGCCTGGGAGTGTGGACCCCCTGCCTGGCCCCCAGGCTCAGGGGCAAGGGCCGGGAGAGAGCACCACCCCGAAGCGCTTTTCTCCCGGGCTTGGGAGCATTGTGCGCGGCTGGCGGGAACAGCCGGCCAGAGTGCTTGCAAAGCGGCCTCTGGAGGCAGCCGGGGAGGTCTTCCAGCGGGAGAGGGCCGGTTGTGCTCAGAGGCCCCACAGGCCAGGGGCAGGACCCAGCAGGGCCCCTGCCCCTGGCCAGCCTTGCCCAGGCCTTCCTGGCCTCCGGGGGTACTGCCCCAGCAAGGGGCAGGCTGCGGGGACTGGGTCCAGACATGCCCGGGCGCCTCCCCAGGCTCATCCCCGCTGGTGCCTTTCCCCTGGGCCTAGGCCTCGCTTGAGGCCTCCTTGGAGAGGAGGTTGCTGGCAGGGGCTGTCTCCACACTGCAAGGTGCTGGAGCTCAGAGGGCCTGGTCAGAGGGAAGGGACCAGCAAGGGGCTGGATGCCCAAGACCTCTTTGGCCCAGCAGCCTCAGGGCAGCAGGGAGAGCAAGAGGCCCAGGGTGCCCCTAGGTCGGCTCTGCCCCTTCCCACACAGGCGGCCAGCCCAGCAGCTGCCTGACAGACTCTGGCTCCCCCGAGCTCTCTGCCGGTGCAGGGGGCAGGAACAGACGTGTGCATGTGGTTCTGCCTTGGCCTGGGAGTGTGGACCCCCTGCCTGGCCCCCAGGCTCAGGGGCAAGGGCCGGGAGAGAGCACCACCCCGAAGCGCTTTTCTCCCGGGCTTGGGAGCATTGTGCGCGGCTGGCGGGAACAGCCGGCCAGAGTGCTTGCAAAGCGGCCTCTGGAGGCAGCCGGGGAGGTCTTCCAGCGGGAGAGGGCCGGTTGTGCTCAGAGGCCCCACAGGCCAGGGGCAGGACCCAGCAGGGCCCCTGCCCCTGGCCAGCCTTGCCCAGGCCTTCCTGGCCTCCGGGGGTACTGCCCCAGCAAGGGGCAGGCTGCGGGGACTGGGTCCAGACATGCCCGGGCGCCTCCCCAGGCTCATCCCCGCTGGTGCCTTTCCCCTGGGCCTAGGCCTCGCTTGAGGCCTCCTTGGAGAGGAGGTTGCTGGCAGGGGCTGTCTCCACACTGCAAGGTGCTGGAGCTCAGAGGGCCTCGTCAGAGGGAAGGGACCAGCAAGGGGCTGGATGCCCAAGACCTCTTTGGCCCAGCAGCCTCAGGGCAGCAGGGAGAGCAAGAGGCCCAGGGTGCCCCTAGGTCGGCTCTGCCCCTTCCCACACAGGCGGCCAGCCCAGCAGCTGCCTGACAGACTCTGGCTCCCCCGAGCTCTCTGCCGGTGCAGGGGGCAGGAACAGACGTGTGCATGTGGTTCTGCCTTGGCCTGGGAGTGTGGACCCCCTGCCTGGCCCCCAGGCTCAGGGGCAAGGGCCGGGAGAGAGCACCACCCCGAAGCGCTTTTCTCCCGGGCTTGGGAGCATTGTGCGCGGCTGGCGGGAACAGCCGGCCAGAGTGCTTGCAAAGCGGCCTTTGGAGGCAGCCGGGGAGGTCTTCCAGCGGGAGAGGGCCGGTTGTGCTCAGAGGCCCCACAGGCCAGGGGCAGGACCCAGCAGGGCCCCTGCCCCTGGCCAGCCTTGCCCAGGCCTTCCTGGCCTCCGGGGGTACTGCCCCAGCAAGGGGCAGGCTGCGGGGACTGGGTCCAGACATGCCCGGGCGCCTCCCCAGGCTCATCCCCGCTGGTGCCTTTCCCCTGGGCCTAGGCCTCGCTTGAGGCCTCCTTGGAGAGGAGGTTGCTGACAGGGGCTGTCTCCACACTGCAAGGTGCTGGAGCTCAGAGGGCCTCGTCAGAGGGAAGGGACCAGCAAGGGGCTGGATGCCCAAGACCTCTTTGGCCCAGCAGCCTCAGGGCAGCAGGGAGAGCAAGAGGCCCAGGGTGCCCCTAGGTCGGCTCTGCCCCTTCCCACACAGGCGGCCAGCCCAGCAGCTGCCTGACAGACTCTGGCTCCCCCGAGCTCTCTGCCGGTGCAGGGGGCAGGAACAGACGTGTGCATGTAGTTCTGCCTTGGCCTGGGAGTGTGGACCCCCTGCCTGGCCCCCAGGCTCAGGGGCAAGGGCCGGGAGAGAGCACCACCCCGAAGCGCTTTTCTCCCGGGCTTGGGAGCATTGTGCGGGGCTGGCGGGAACAGCCGGCCAGAGTGCTTGCAAAGCGGCCTTTGGAGGCAGCCGGGGAGGTCTTCCAGCGGGAGAGGGCCGGTTGTGCTCAGAGGCCCCACAGGCCAGGGGCAGGACCCAGCAGGGCCCCTGCCCCTGACCAGCCTTGCCCAGGCCTTCCTGGCCTCCGGGGGTACTGCCCCAGCAAGGGGCAGGCTGCGGGGACTGGGTCCAGACATGCCCGGGCGCCTCCCCAGGCTCATCCCCGCTGGTGCCTTTCCCCTGGGCCTAGGCCTCGCTTGAGGCCTCCTTGGAGAGGAGGTTGCTGGCAGGGGCTGTCTCCACACTGCAAGGTGCTGGAGCTCAGAGGGCCTCGTCAGAGGGAAGGGACCAGCAAGGGGCTGGATGCCCAAGACCTCTTTGGCCCAGCAGCCTCAGGGCAGCAGGGAGAGCAAGAATCCCAGGGTGCCCCTAGGTCGGCTCTGCCCCTTCCCACACAGGCGGCCAGCCCAGCAGCTGCCTGACAGACTCTGGCTCCCCCGAGCTCTCTGCCGGTGCAGGGGGCAGGAACAGACGTGTGCATGTGGTTCTGCCTTGGCCTGGGAGTGTGGACCCCCTGCCTGGCCCCCAGGCTCAGGGGCAAGGGCCGGGAGAGAGCACCACCCCGAAGCGCTTTTCTCCCGGGCTTGGGAGCATTGTGCGCGGCTGGCGGGAACAGCCGGCCAGAGTGCTTGCAAAGCGGCCTCTGGAGGCAGCCGGGGAGGTCTTCCAGCGGGAGAGGGCCGGTTGTGCTCAGAGGCCCCACAGGCCAGGGGCAGGACCCAGCAGGGCCCCTGCCCCTGGCCAGCCTTGCCCAGGCCTTCCTGGCCTCCGGGGGTACTGCCCCAGCAAGGGGCAGGCTGCGGGGACTGGGTCCAGACATGCCCGGGCGCCTCCCCAGGCTCATCCCCGCTGGTGCCTTTCCCCTGGGCCTAGGCCTCGCTTGAGGCCTCCTTGGAGAGGAGGTTGCTGGCAGGGGCTGTCTCCACACTGCAAGGTGCTGGAGCTCAGAGGGCCTCGTCAGAGGGAAGGGACCAGCAAGGGGCTGGATGCCCAAGACCTCTTTGGCCCAGCAGCCTCAGGGCAGCAGGGAGAGCAAGAGGCCCAGGGTGCCCCTAGGTCGGCTCTGCCCCTTCCCACACAGGCGGCCAGCCCAGCAGCTGCCTGACAGACTCTGGCTCCCCCGAGCTCTCTGCCGGTGCAGGGGGCAGGAACAGACGTGTGCATGTGGTTCTGCCTTGGCCTGGGAGTGTGGACCCCCTGCCTGGCCCCCAGGCTCAGGGGCAAGGGCCGGGAGAGAGCACCACCCCGAAGCGCTTTTCTCCCGGGCTTGGGAGCATTGTGCGCGGCTGGCGGGAACAGCCGGCCAGAGTGCTTGCAAAGCGGCCTCTGGAGGCAGCCGGGGAGGTCTTCCAGCGGGAGAGGGCCGGTTGTGCTCAGAGGCCCCACAGGCCAGGGGCAGGACCCAGCAGGGCCCCTGCCCCTGGCCAGCCTTGCCCAGGCCTTCCTGGCCTCCGGGGGTACTGCCCCAGCAAGGGGCAGGCTGCGGGGACTGGGTCCAGACATGCCCGGGCGCCTCCCCAGGCTCATCCCCGCTGGTGCCTTTCCCCTGGGCCTAGGCCTCGCTTGAGGCCTCCTTGGAGAGGAGGTTGCTGGCAGGGGCTGTCTCCACACTGCAAGGTGCTGGAGCTCAGAGGGCCTCGTCAGAGGGAAGGGACCAGCAAGGGGCTGGATGCCCAAGACCTCTTTGGCCCAGCAGCCTCAGGGCAGCAGGGAGAGCAAGAGGCCCAGGGTGCCCCTAGGTCGGCTCTGCCCCTTCCCACACAGGCGGCCAGCCCAGCAGCTGCCTGACAGACTCTGGCTCCCCCGAGCTCTCTGCCGGTGCAGGGGGCAGGAACAGACGTGTGCATGTGGTTCTGCCTTGGCCTGGGAGTGTGGACCCCCTGCCTGGCCCCCAGGCTCAGGGGCAAGGGCCGGGAGAGAGCACCACCCCGAAGCGCTTTTCTCCCGGGCTTGGGAGCATTGTGCGCGGCTGGCGGGAACAGCCGGCCAGAGTGCTTGCAAAGCGGCCTTTGGAGGCAGCCGGGGAGGTCTTCCAGCGGGAGAGGGCCGGTTGTGCTCAGAGGCCCCACAGGCCAGGGGCAGGACCCAGCAGGGCCCCTGCCCCTGGCCAGCCTTGCCCAGGCCTTCCTGGCCTCCGGGGGTACTGCCCCAGCAAGGGGCAGGCTGCGGGGACTGGGTCCCGACATGCCCGGGCGCCTCCCCAGGCTCATCCCCGCTGGTGCCTTTCCCCTGGGCCTAGGCCTCGCTTGAGGCCTCCTTGGAGAGGAGGTTGCTGGCAGGGGCTGTCTCCACACTGCAAGGTGCTGGAGCTCAGAGGGCCTCGTCAGAGGGAAGGGACCAGCAAGGGGCTGGATGCCCAAGACCTCTTTGGCCCAGCAGCCTCAGGGCAGCAGGGAGAGCAAGAGGCCCAGGGTGCCCCTAGGTCGGCTCTGCCCCTTCCCACACAGGCGGCCAGCCCAGCAGCTGCCTGACAGTCTCTGGCTCCCCCGAGCTCTCTGCCGGTGCAGGGGGCAGGAACAGACGTGTGCATGTGGTTCTGCCTTGGCCTGGGAGTGTGGACCCCCTGCCTGGCCCCCAGGCTCAGGGGCAAGGGCCGGGAGAGAGCACCACCCCGAAGCGCTTTTCTCCCGGGCTTGGGAGCATTGTGCGGGGCTGGCGGGAACAGCCGGCCAGAGTGCTTGCAAAGCGGCCTTTGGAGGCAGCCGGGGAGGTCTTCCAGCGGGAGAGGGCCGGTTGTGCTCAGAGGCCCCACAGGCCAGGGGCAGGACCCAGCAGGGCCCCTGCCCCTGACCAGCCTTGCCCAGGCCTTCCTGGCCTCCGGGGGTACTGCCCCAGCAAGGGGCAGGCTGCGGGGACTGGGTCCAGACATGCCCGGGCGCCTCCCCAGGCTCATCCCCGCTGGTGCCTTTCCCCTGGGCCTAGGCCTCGCTTGAGGCCTCCTTGGAGAGGAGGTTGCTGGCAGGGGCTGTCTCCACACTGCAAGGTGCTGGAGCTCAGAGGGCCTCGTCAGAGGGAAGGGACCAGCAAGGGGCTGGATGCCCAAGACCTCTTTGGCCCAGCAGCCTCAGGGCAGCAGGGAGAGCAAGAGGCCCAGGGTGCCCCTAGGTCGGCTCTGTCCCTTCCCACACAGGCGGCCAGCCCGGCAGCTGCCTGACAGACTCTGGCTCCCCCGAGCTCTCTGCCGGTGCAGGGGGCAGGAACAGACGTGTGCATGTGGTTCTGCCTTGGCCTGGGAGTGTGGACCCCCTGCCTGGCCCCCAGGCTCAGGGGCAAGGGCCGGGAGAGAGCACCACCCCGAAGCGCTTTTCTCCCGGGCTTGGGAGCATTGTGCGCGGCTGGCGGGAACAGCCGGCCAGAGTGCTTGCAAAGCGGCCTCTGGAGGCAGCCGGGGAGGTCTTCCAGCGGGAGAGGGCCGGTTGTGCTCAGAGGCCCCACAGGCCAGGGGCAGGACCCAGCAGGGCCCCTGCCCCTGGCCAGCCTTGCCCAGGCCTTCCTGGCCTCCGGGGGTACTGCCCCAGCAAGGGGCAGGCTGCGGGGACTGGGTCCAGACATGCCCGGGCGCCTCCCCAGGCTCATCCCCGCTGGTGCCTTTCCCCTGGGCCTAGGCCTCGCTTGAGGCCTCCTTGGAGAGGAGGTTGCTGGCAGGGGCTGTCTCCACACTGCAAGGTGCTGGAGCTCAGAGGGCCTCGTCAGAGGGAAGGGACCAGCAAGGGGCTGGATGCCCAAGACCTCTTTGGCCCAGCAGCCTCAGGGCAGCAGGGAGAGCAAGAGGCCCAGGGTGCCCCTAGGTCGGCTCTGCCCCTTCCCACACAGGCGGCCAGCCCAGCAGCTGCCTGACAGACTCTGGCTCCCCCGAGCTCTCTGCCGGTGCAGGGGGCAGGAACAGACGTGTGCATGTGGTTCTGCCTTGGCCTGGGAGTGTGGACCCCCTGCCTGGCCCCCAGGCTCAGGGGCAAGGGCCGGGAGAGAGCACCACCCCGAAGCGCTTTTCTCCCGGGCTTGGGAGCATTGTGCGCGGCTGGCGGGAACAGCCGGCCAGAGTGCTTGCAAAGCGGCCTCTGGAGGCAGCCGGGGAGGTCTTCCAGCGGGAGAGGGCCGGTTGTGCTCAGAGGCCCCACAGGCCAGGGGCAGGACCCAGCAGGGCCCCTGCCCCTGGCCAGCCTTGCCCAGGCCTTCCTGGCCTCCGGGGGTACTGCCCCAGCAAGGGGCAGGCTGCGGGGACTGGGTCCAGACATGCCCGGGCGCCTCCCCAGGCTCATCCCCGCTGGTGCCTTTCCCCTGGGCCTAGGCCTCGCTTGAGGCCTCCTTGGAGAGGAGGTTGCTGGCAGGGGCTGTCTCCACACTGCAAGGTGCTGGAGCTCAGAGGGCCTCGTCAGAGGGAAGGGACCAGCAAGGGGCTGGATGCCCAAGACCTCTTTGGCCCAGCAGCCTCAGGGCAGCAGGGAGAGCAAGAGGCCCAGGGTGCCCCTAGGTCGGCTCTGCCCCTTCCCACACAGGCGGCCAGCCCAGCAGCTGCCTGACAGACTCTGGCTCCCCCGAGCTCTCTGCCGGTGCAGGGGGCAGGAGCAGACGTGTGCATGTGGTTCTGCCTTGGCCTGGGAGTGTGGACCCCCTGCCTGGCCCCCAGGCTCAGGGGCAAGGGCCGGGAGAGAGCACCACCCCGAAGCGCTTTTCTCCCGGGCTTGGGAGCATTGTGCGCGGCTGGCGGGAACAGCCGGCCAGAGTGCTTGCAAAGCGGCCTCTGGAGGCAGCCGGGGAGGTCTTCCAGCGGGAGAGGGCCGGTTGTGCTCAGAGGCCCCACAGGCCAGGGGCAGGACCCAGCAGGGCCCCTGCCCCTGGCCAGCCTTGCCCAGGCCTTCCTGGCCTCCGGGGGTACTGCCCCAGCAAGGGGCAGGCTGCGGGGACTGGGTCCAGACATGCCCGGGCGCCTCCCCAGGCTCATCCCCGCTGGTGCCTTTCCCCTGGGCCTAGGCCTCGCTTGAGGCCTCCTTGGAGAGGAGGTTGCTGGCAGGGGCTGTCTCCACACTGCAAGGTGCTGGAGCTCAGAGGGCCTCGTCAGAGGGAAGGGACCAGCAAGGGGCTGGATGCCCAAGACCTCTTTGGCCCAGCAGCCTCAGGGCAGCAGGGAGAGCAAGAGGCCCAGGGTGCCCCTAGGTCGGCTCTGCCCCTTCCCACACAGGCGGCCAGCCCAGCAGCTGCCTGACAGACTCTGGCTCCCCCGAGCTCTCTGCCGGTGCAGGGGGCAGGAACAGACGTGTGCATGTGGTTCTGCCTTGGCCTGGGAGTGTGGACCCCCTGCCTGGCCCCCAGGCTCAGGGGCAAGGGCCGGGAGAGAGCACCACCCCGAAGCGCTTTTCTCCCGGGCTTGGGAGCATTGTGCGCGGCTGGCGGGAACAGCCGGCCAGAGTGCTTGCAAAGCGGCCTTTGGAGGCAGCCGCGGAGGTCTTCCAGCGGGAGAGGGCCGGTTGTGCTCAGAGGCCCCACAGGCCAGGGGCAGGACCCAGCAGGGCCCCTGCCCCTGGCCAGCCTTGCCCAGGCCTTCCTGGCCTCCGGGGGTACTGCCCCAGCAAGGGGCAGGCTGCGGGGACTGGGTCCAGACATGCCCGGGCGCCTCCCCAGGCTCATCCCCGCTGGTGCCTTTCCCCTGGGCCTAGGCCTCGCTTGAGGCCTCCTTGGAGAGGAGGTTGCTGGCAGGGGCTGTCTCCACACTGCAAGGTGCTGGAGCTCAGAGGGCCTCGTCAGAGGGAAGGGACCAGCAAGGGGCTGGATGCCCAAGACCTCTTTGGCCCAGCAGCCTCAGGGCAGCAGGGAGAGCAAGAGGCCCAGGGTGCCCCTAGGTCGGCTCTGCCCCTTCCCACACAGGCGGCCAGCCCAGCAGCTGCCTGACAGACTCTGGCTCCCCCGAGCTCTCTGCCGGTGCAGGGGGCAGGAACAGACGTGTGCATGTGGTTCTGCCTTGGCCTGGGAGTGTGGACCCCCTGCCTGGCCCCCAGGCTCAGGGGCAAGGGCCGGGAGAGAGCACCACCCCGAAGCGCTTTTCTCCCGGGCTTGGGAGCATTGTGCGCGGCTGGCGGGAACAGCCGGCCAGAGTGCTTGCAAAGCGGCCTCTGGAGGCAGCCGGGGAGGTCTTCCAGCGGGAGAGGGCCGGTTGTGCTCAGAGGCCCCACAGGCCAGGGGCAGGACCCAGCAGGGCCCCTGCCCCTGGCCAGCCTTGCCCAGGCCTTCCTGGCCTCCGGGGGTACTGCCCCAGCAAGGGGCAGGCTGCGGGGACTGGGTCCAGACATGCCCGGGCGCCTCCCCAGGCTCATCCCCGCTGGTGCCTTTCCCCTGGGCCTAGGCCTCGCTTGAGGCCTCCTTGGAGAGGAGGTTGCTGGCAGGGGCTGTCTCCACACTGCAAGGTGCTGGAGCTCAGAGGGCCTCGTCAGAGGGAAGGGACCAGCAAGGGGCTGGATGCCCAAGACCTCTTTGGCCCAGCAGCCTCAGGGCAGCAGGGAGAGCAAGAGGCCCAGGGTGCCCCTAGGTCGGCTCTGCCCCTTCCCACACAGGCGGCCAGCCCAGCAGCTGCCTGACAGACTCTGGCTCCCCCGAGCTCTCTGCCGGTGCAGGGGGCAGGAACAGACGTGTGCATGTGGTTCTGCCTTGGCCTGGGAGTGTGGACCCCCTGCCTGGCCCCCAGGCTCAGGGGCAAGGGCCGGGAGAGAGCACCACCCCGAAGCGCTTTTCTCCCGGGCTTGGGAGCATTGTGCGCGGCTGGCGGGAACAGCCGGCCAGAGTGCTTGCAAAGCGGCCTCTGGAGGCAGCCGGGGAGGTCTTCCAGCGGGAGAGGGCCGGTTGTGCTCAGAGGCCCCACAGGCCAGGGGCAGGACCCAGCAGGGCCCCTGCCCCTGGCCAGCCTTGCCCAGGCCTTCCTGGCCTCCGGGGGTACTGCCCCAGCAAGGGGCAGGCTGCGGGGACTGGGTCCAGACATGCCCGGGCGCCTCCCCAGGCTCATCCCCGCTGGTGCCTTTCCCCTGGGCCTAGGCCTCGCTTGAGGCCTCCTTGGAGAGGAGGTTGCTGGCAGGGGCTGTCTCCACACTGCAAGGTGCTGGAGCTCAGAGGGCCTCGTCAGAGGGAAGGGACCAGCAAGGGGCTGGATGCCCAAGACCTCTTTGGCCCAGCAGCCTCAGGGCAGCAGGGAGAGCAAGAGGCCCAGGGTGCCCCTAGGTCGGCTCTGCCCCTTCCCACACAGGCGGCCAGCCCAGCAGCTGCCTGACAGACTCTGGCTCCCCCGAGCTCTCTGCCGGTGCAGGGGGCAGGAACAGACGTGTGCATGTGGTTCTGCCTTGGCCTGGGAGTGTGGACCCCCTGCCTGGCCCCCAGGCTCAGGGGCAAGGGCCGGGAGAGAGCACCACCCCGAAGCGCTTTTCTCCCGGGCTTGGGAGCATTGTGCGCGGCTGGCGGGAACAGCCGGCCAGAGTGCTTGCAAAGCGGCCTCTGGAGGCAGCCGGGGAGGTCTTCCAGCGGGAGAGGGCCGGTTGTGCTCAGAGGCCCCACAGGCCAGGGGCAGGACCCAGCAGGGCCCCTGCCCCTGGCCAGCCTTGCCCAGGCCTTCCTGGCCTCCGGGGGTACTGCCCCAGCAAGGGGCAGGCTGCGGGGACTGGGTCCAGACATGCCCGGGCGCCTCCCCAGGCTCATCCCCGCTGGTGCCTTTCCCCTGGGCCTAGGCCTCGCTTGAGGCCTCCTTGGAGAGGAGGTTGCTGGCAGGGGCTGTCTCCACACTGCAAGGTGCTGGAGCTCAGAGGGCCTCGTCAGAGGGAAGGGACCAGCAAGGGGCTGGATGCCCAAGACCTCTTTGGCCCAGCAGCCTCAGGGCAGCAGGGAGAGCAAGAGGCCCAGGGTGCCCCTAGGTCGGCTCTGCCCCTTCCCACACAGGCGGCCAGCCCAGCAGCTGCCTGACAGACTCTGGCTCCCCCGAGCTCTCTGCCGGTGCAGGGGGCAGGAACAGACGTGTGCATGTGGTTCTGCCTTGGCCTGGGAGTGTGGACCCCCTGCCTGGCCCCCAGGCTCAGGGGCAAGGGCCGGGAGAGAGCACCACCCCGAAGCGCTTTTCTCCCGGGCTTGGGAGCATTGTGCGCGGCTGGCGGGAACAGCCGGCCAGAGTGCTTGCAAAGCGGCCTCTGGAGGCAGCCGGGGAGGTCTTCCAGCGGGAGAGGGCCGGTTGTGCTCAGAGGCCCCACAGGCCAGGGGCAGGACCCAGCAGGGCCCCTGCCCCTGGCCAGCCTTGCCCAGGCCTTCCTGGCCTCCGGGGGTACTGCCCCAGCAAGGGGCAGGCTGCGGGGACTGGGTCCAGACATGCCCGGGCGCCTCCCCAGGCTCATCCCCGCTGGTGCCTTTCCCCTGGGCCTAGGCCTCGCTTGAGGCCTCCTTGGAGAGGAGGTTGCTGGCAGGGGCTGTCTCCACACTGCAAGGTGCTGGAGCTCAGAGGGCCTCGTCAGAGGGAAGGGACCAGCAAGGGGCTGGATGCCCAAGACCTCTTTGGCCCAGCAGCCTCAGGGCAGCAGGGAGAGCAAGAGGCCCAGGGTGCCCCTAGGTCGGCTCTGCCCCTTCCCACACAGGCGGCCAGCCCAGCAGCTGCCTGACAGACTCTGGCTCCCCCGAGCTCTCTGCCGGTGCAGGGGGCAGGAACAGACGTGTGCATGTGGTTCTGCCTTGGCCTGGGAGTGTGGACCCCCTGCCTGGCCCCCAGGCTCAGGGGCAAGGGCCGGGAGAGAGCACCACCCCGAAGCGCTTTTCTCCCGGGCTTGGGAGCATTGTGCGCGGCTGGCGGGAACAGCCGGCCAGAGTGCTTGCAAAGCGGCCTCTGGAGGCAGCCGGGGAGGTCTTCCAGCGGGAGAGGGCCGGTTGTGCTCAGAGGCCCCACAGGCCAGGGGCAGGACCCAGCAGGGCCCCTGCCCCTGGCCAGCCTTGCCCAGGCCTTCCTGGCCTCCGGGGGTACTGCCCCAGCAAGGGGCAGGCTGCGGGGACTGGGTCCAGACATGCCCGGGCGCCTCCCCAGGCTCATCCCCGCTGGTGCCTTTCCCCTGGGCCTAGGCCTCGCTTGAGGCCTCCTTGGAGAGGAGGTTGCTGGCAGGGGCTGTCTCCACACTGCAAGGTGCTGGAGCTCAGAGGGCCTCGTCAGAGGGAAGGGACCAGCAAGGGGCTGGATGCCCAAGACCTCTTTGGCCCAGCAGCCTCAGGGCAGCAGGGAGAGCAAGAGGCCCAGGGTGCCCCTAGGTCGGCTCTGCCCCTTCCCACACAGGCGGCCAGCCCAGCAGCTGCCTGACAGACTCTGGCTCCCCCGAGCTCTCTGCCGGTGCAGGGGGCAGGAACAGACGTGTGCATGTGGTTCTGCCTTGGCCTGGGAGTGTGGACCCCCTGCCTGGCCCCCAGGCTCAGGGGCAAGGGCCGGGAGAGAGCACCACCCCGAAGCGCTTTTCTCCCGGGCTTGGGAGCATTGTGCGCGGCTGGCGGGAACAGCCGGCCAGAGTGCTTGCAAAGCGGCCTTTGGAGGCAGCCGGGGAGGTCTTCCAGCGGGAGAGGGCCGGTTGTGCTCAGAGGCCCCACAGGCCAGGGGCAGGACCCAGCAGGGCCCCTGCCCCTGGCCAGCCTTGCCCAGGCCTTCCTGGCCTCCGGGGGTACTGCCCCAGCAAGGGGCAGGCTGCGGGGACTGGGTCCAGACATGCCCGGGCGCCTCCCCAGGCTCATCCCCGCTGGTGCCTTTCCCCTGGGCCTAGGCCTCGCTTGAGGCCTCCTTGGAGAGGAGGTTGCTGACAGGGGCTGTCTCCACACTGCAAGGTGCTGGAGCTCAGAGGGCCTCGTCAGAGGGAAGGGACCAGCAAGGGGCTGGATGCCCAAGACCTCTTTGGCCCAGCAGCCTCAGGGCAGCAGGGAGAGCAAGAGGCCCAGGGTGCCCCTAGGTCGGCTCTGCCCCTTCCCACACAGGCGGCCAGCCCAGCAGCTGCCTGACAGTCTCTGGCTCCCCCGAGCTCTCTGCCGGTGCAGGGGGCAGGAACAGACGTGTGCATGTAGTTCTGCCTTGGCCTGGGAGTGTGGACCCCCTGCCTGGCCCCCAGGCTCAGGGGCAAGGGCCGGGAGAGAGCACCACCCCGAAGCGCTTTTCTCCCGGGCTTGGGAGCATTGTGCGGGGCTGGCGGGAACAGCCGGCCAGAGTGCTTGCAAAGCGGCCTTTGGAGGCAGCCGGGGAGGTCTTCCAGCGGGAGAGGGCCGGTTGTGCTCAGAGGCCCCACAGGCCAGGGGCAGGACCCAGCAGGGCCCCTGCCCCTGACCAGCCTTGCCCAGGCCTTCCTGGCCTCCGGGGGTACTGCCCCAGCAAGGGGCAGGCTGCGGGGACTGGGTCCAGACATGCCCGGGCGCCTCCCCAGGCTCATCCCCGCTGGTGCCTTTCCCCTGGGCCTAGGCCTCGCTTGAGGCCTCCTTGGAGAGGAGGTTGCTGGCAGGGGCTGTCTCCACACTGCAAGGTGCTGGAGCTCAGAGGGCCTCGTCAGAGGGAAGGGACCAGCAAGGGGCTGGATGCCCAAGACCTCTTTGGCCCAGCAGCCTCAGGGCAGCAGGGAGAGCAAGAATCCCAGGGTGCCCCTAGGTCGGCTCTGCCCCTTCCCACACAGGCGGCCAGCCCAGCAGCTGCCTGACAGACTCTGGCTCCCCCGAGCTCTCTGCCGGTGCAGGGGGCAGGAACAGACGTGTGCATGTGGTTCTGCCTTGGCCTGGGAGTGTGGACCCCCTGCCTGGCCCCCAGGCTCAGGGGCAAGGGCCGGGAGAGAGCACCACCCCGAAGCGCTTTTCTCCCGGGCTTGGGAGCATTGTGCGCGGCTGGCGGGAACAGCCGGCCAGAGTGCTTGCAAAGCGGCCTCTGGAGGCAGCCGGGGAGGTCTTCCAGCGGGAGAGGGCCGGTTGTGCTCAGAGGCCCCACAGGCCAGGGGCAGGACCCAGCAGGGCCCCTGCCCCTGGCCAGCCTTGCCCAGGCCTTCCTGGCCTCCGGGGGTACTGCCCCAGCAAGGGGCAGGCTGCGGGGACTGGGTCCAGACATGCCCGGGCGCCTCCCCAGGCTCATCCCCGCTGGTGCCTTTCCCCTGGGCCTAGGCCTCGCTTGAGGCCTCCTTGGAGAGGAGGTTGCTGGCAGGGGCTGTCTCCACACTGCAAGGTGCTGGAGCTCAGAGGGCCTGGTCAGAGGGAAGGGACCAGCAAGGGGCTGGATGCCCAAGACCTCTTTGGCCCAGCAGCCTCAGGGCAGCAGGGAGAGCAAGAGGCCCAGGGTGCCCCTAGGTCGGCTCTGCCCCTTCCCACACAGGCGGCCAGCCCAGCAGCTGCCTGACAGACTCTGGCTCCCCCGAGCTCTCTGCCGGTGCAGGGGGCAGGAACAGACGTGTGCATGTGGTTCTGCCTTGGCCTGGGAGTGTGGACCCCCTGCCTGGCCCCCAGGCTCAGGGGCAAGGGCCGGGAGAGAGCACCACCCCGAAGCGCTTTTCTCCCGGGCTTGGGAGCATTGTGCGCGGCTGGCGGGAACAGCCGGCCAGAGTGCTTGCAAAGCGGCCTCTGGAGGCAGCCGGGGAGGTCTTCCAGCGGGAGAGGGCCGGTTGTGCTCAGAGGCCCCACAGGCCAGGGGCAGGACCCAGCAGGGCCCCTGCCCCTGGCCAGCCTTGCCCAGGCCTTCCTGGCCTCCGGGGGTACTGCCCCAGCAAGGGGCAGGCTGCGGGGACTGGGTCCAGACATGCCCGGGCGCCTCCCCAGGCTCATCCCCGCTGGTGCCTTTCCCCTGGGCCTAGGCCTCGCTTGAGGCCTCCTTGGAGAGGAGGTTGCTGGCAGGGGCTGTCTCCACACTGCAAGGTGCTGGAGCTCAGAGGGCCTCGTCAGAGGGAAGGGACCAGCAAGGGGCTGGATGCCCAAGACCTCTTTGGCCCAGCAGCCTCAGGGCAGCAGGGAGAGCAAGAGGCCCAGGGTGCCCCTAGGTCGGCTCTGCCCCTTCCCACACAGGCGGCCAGCCCAGCAGCTGCCTGACAGACTCTGGCTCCCCCGAGCTCTCTGCCGGTGCAGGGGGCAGGAACAGACGTGTGCATGTGGTTCTGCCTTGGCCTGGGAGTGTGGACCCCCTGCCTGGCCCCCAGGCTCAGGGGCAAGGGCCGGGAGAGAGCACCACCCCGAAGCGCTTTTCTCCCGGGCTTGGGAGCATTGTGCGCGGCTGGCGGGAACAGCCGGCCAGAGTGCTTGCAAAGCGGCCTTTGGAGGCAGCCGGGGAGGTCTTCCAGCGGGAGAGGGCCGGTTGTGCTCAGAGGTCCCACAGGCCAGGGGCAGGACCCAGCAGGGCCCCTGCCCCTGGCCAGCCTTGCCCAGGCCTTCCTGGCCTCCGGGGGTACTGCCCCAGCAAGGGGCAGGCTGCGGGGACTGGGTCCAGACATACCCGGGCGCCTCCCCAGGCTCATCCCCGCTGGTGCCTTTCCCCTGGGCCTAGGCCTCGCTTGAGGCCTCCTTGGAGAGGAGGTTGCTGGCAGGGGCTGTCTCCACACTGCAAGGTGCTGGAGCTCAGAGGGCCTCGTCAGAGGGAAGGGACCAGCAAGGGGCTGGATGCCCAAGACCTCTTTGGCCCAGCAGCCTCAGGGCAGCAGGGAGAGCAAGAGGCCCAGGGTGCCCCTAGGTCGGCTCTGCCCCTTCCCACACAGGCGGCCAGCCCAGCAGCTGCCTGACAGTCTCTGGCTCCCCCGAGCTCTCTGCCGGTGCAGGGGGCAGGAACAGACGTGTGCATGTAGTTCTGCCTTGGCCTGGGAGTGTGGACCCCCTGCCTGGCCCCCAGGCTCAGGGGCAAGGGCCGGGAGAGAGCACCACCCCGAAGCGCTTTTCTCCCGGGCTTGGGAGCATTGTGCGGGGCTGGCGGGAACAGCCGGCCAGAGTGCTTGCAAAGCGGCCTTTGGAGGCAGCCGGGGAGGTCTTCCAGCGGGAGAGGGCCGGTTGTGCTCAGAGGCCCCACAGGCCAGGGGCAGGACCCAGCAGGGCCCCTGCCCCTGACCAGCCTTGCCCAGGCCTTCCTGGCCTCCGGGGGTACTGCCCCAGCAAGGGGCAGGCTGCGGGGACTGGGTCCAGACATGCCCGGGCGCCTCCCCAGGCTCATCCCCGCTGGTGCCTTTCCCCTGGGCCTAGGCCTCGCTTGAGGCCTCCTTGGAGAGGAGGTTGCTGGCAGGGGCTGTCTCCACACTGCAAGGTGCTGGAGCTCAGAGGGCCTCGTCAGAGGGAAGGGACCAGCAAGGGGCTGGATGCCCAAGACCTCTTTGGCCCAGCAGCCTCAGGGCAGCAGGGAGAGCAAGAGGCCCAGGGTGCCCCTAGGTCGGCTCTGCCCCTTCCCACACAGGCGGCCAGCCCAGCAGCTGCCTGACAGACTCTGGCTCCCCCGAGCTCTCTGCCGGTGCAGGGGGCAGGAACAGACGTGTGCATGTGGTTCTGCCTTGGCCTGGGAGTGTGGACCCCCTGCCTGGCCCCCAGGCTCAGGGGCAAGGGCCGGGAGAGAGCACCACCCCGAAGCGCTTTTCTCCCGGGCTTGGGAGCATTGTGCGCGGCTGGCGGGAACAGCCGGCCAGAGTGCTTGCAAAGCGGCCTCTGGAGGCAGCCGGGGAGGTCTTCCAGCGGGAGAGGGCCGGTTGTGCTCAGAGGCCCCACAGGCCAGGGGCAGGACCCAGCAGGGCCCCTGCCCCTGGCCAGCCTTGCCCAGGCCTTCCTGGCCTCCGGGGGTACTGCCCCAGCAAGGGGCAGGCTGCGGGGACTGGGTCCAGACATGCCCGGGCGCCTCCCCAGGCTCATCCCCGCTGGTGCCTTTCCCCTGGGCCTAGGCCTCGCTTGAGGCCTCCTTGGAGAGGAGGTTGCTGGCAGGGGCTGTCTCCACACTGCAAGGTGCTGGAGCTCAGAGGGCCTCGTCAGAGGGAAGGGACCAGCAAGGGGCTGGATGCCCAAGACCTCTTTGGCCCAGCAGCCTCAGGGCAGCAGGGAGAGCAAGAGGCCCAGGGTGCCCCTAGGTCGGCTCTGCCCCTTCCCACACAGGCGGCCAGCCCAGCAGCTGCCTGACAGACTCTGGCTCCCCCGAGCTCTCTGCCGGTGCAGGGGGCAGGAACAGACGTGTGCATGTGGTTCTGCCTTGGCCTGGGAGTGTGGACCCCCTGCCTGGCCCCCAGGCTCAGGGGCAAGGGCCGGGAGAGAGCACCACCCCGAAGCGCTTTTCTCCCGGGCTTGGGAGCATTGTGCGCGGCTGGCGGGAACAGCCGGCCAGAGTGCTTGCAAAGCGGCCTCTGGAGGCAGCCGGGGAGGTCTTCCAGCGGGAGAGGGCCGGTTGTGCTCAGAGGCCCCACAGGCCAGGGGCAGGACCCAGCAGGGCCCCTGCCCCTGGCCAGCCTTGCCCAGGCCTTCCTGGCCTCCGGGGGTACTGCCCCAGCAAGGGGCAGGCTGCGGGGACTGGGTCCAGACATGCCCGGGCGCCTCCCCAGGCTCATCCCCGCTGGTGCCTTTCCCCTGGGCCTAGGCCTCGCTTGAGGCCTCCTTGGAGAGGAGGTTGCTGGCAGGGGCTGTCTCCACACTGCAAGGTGCTGGAGCTCAGAGGGCCTCGTCAGAGGGAAGGGACCAGCAAGGGGCTGGATGCCCAAGACCTCTTTGGCCCAGCAGCCTCAGGGCAGCAGGGAGAGCAAGAGGCCCAGGGTGCCCCTAGGTCGGCTCTGCCCCTTCCCACACAGGCGGCCAGCCCAGCAGCTGCCTGACAGACTCTGGCTCCCCCGAGCTCTCTGCCGGTGCAGGGGGCAGGAACAGACGTGGGCATGTGGTTCTGCCTTGGCCTGGGAGTGTGGAGCCCCTGCCTGGCCCCCAGGCTCAGGGGCAAGGGCCGGGAGAGAGCACCACCCCGAAGCGCTTTTCTCCCGGGCTTGGGAGCATTGTGCGCGGCTGGCGGGAACAGCCGGCCAGAGTGCTTGCAAAGCGGCCTCTGGAGGCAGCCGGGGAGGTCTTCCAGCGGGAGAGGGCCGGTTGTGCTCAGAGGCCCCACAGGCCAGGGGCAGGACCCAGCAGGGCCCCTGCCCCTGGCCAGCCTTGCCCAGGCCTTCCTGGCCTCCGGGGGTACTGCCCCAGCAAGGGGCAGGCTGCGGGGACTGGGTCCAGACATGCCCGGGCGCCTCCCCAGGCTCATCCCCGCTGGTGCCTTTCCCCTGGGCCTAGGCCTCGCTTGAGGCCTCCTTGGAGAGGAGGTTGCTGGCAGGGGCTGTCTCCACACTGCAAGGTGCTGGAGCTCAGAGGGCCTCGTCAGAGGGAAGGGACCAGCAAGGGGCTGGATGCCCAAGACCTCTTTGGCCCAGCAGCCTCAGGGCAGCAGGGAGAGCAAGAGGCCCAGGGTGCCCCTAGGTCGGCTCTGCCCCTTCCCACACAGGCGGCCAGCCCAGCAGCTGCCTGACAGACTCTGGCTCCCCCGAGCTCTCTGCCGGTGCAGGGGGCAGGAACAGACGTGTGCATGTGGTTCTGCCTTGGCCTGGGAGTGTGGACCCCCTGCCTGGCCCCCAGGCTCAGGGGCAAGGGCCGGGAGAGAGCACCACCCCGAAGCGCTTTTCTCCCGGGCTTGGGAGCATTGTGCGCGGCTGGCGGGAACAGCCGGCCAGAGTGCTTGCAAAGCGGCCTCTGGAGGCAGCCGGGGAGGTCTTCCAGCGGGAGAGGGCCGGTTGTGCTCAGAGGCCCCACAGGCCAGGGGCAGGACCCAGCAGGGCCCCTGCCCCTGGCCAGCCTTGCCCAGGCCTTCCTGGCCTCCGGGGGTACTGCCCCAGCAAGGGGCAGGCTGCGGGGACTGGGTCCAGACATGCCCGGGCGCCTCCCCAGGCTCATCCCCGCTGGTGCCTTTCCCCTGGGCCTAGGCCTCGCTTGAGGCCTCCTTGGAGAGGAGGTTGCTGGCAGGGGCTGTCTCCACACTGCAAGGTGCTGGAGCTCAGAGGGCCTCGTCAGAGGGAAGGGACCAGCAAGGGGCTGGATGCCCAAGACCTCTTTGGCCCAGCAGCCTCAGGGCAGCAGGGAGAGCAAGAGGCCCAGGGTGCCCCTAGGTCGGCTCTGCCCCTTCCCACACAGGCGGCCAGCCCAGCAGCTGCCTGACAGACTCTGGCTCCCCCGAGCTCTCTGCCGGTGCAGGGGGCAGGAACAGACGTGTGCATGTGGTTCTGCCTTGGCCTGGGAGTGTGGACCCCCTGCCTGGCCCCCAGGCTCAGGGGCAAGGGCCGGGAGAGAGCACCACCCCGAAGCGCTTTTCTCCCGGGCTTGGGAGCATTGTGCGCGGCTGGCGGGAACAGCCGGCCAGAGTGCTTGCAAAGCGGCCTCTGGAGGCAGCCGGGGAGGTCTTCCAGCGGGAGAGGGCCGGTTGTGCTCAGAGGCCCCACAGGCCAGGGGCAGGACCCAGCAGGGCCCCTGCCCCTGGCCAGCCTTGCCCAGGCCTTCCTGGCCTCCGGGGGTACTGCCCCAGCAAGGGGCAGGCTGCGGGGACTGGGTCCAGACATGCCCGGGCGCCTCCCCAGGCTCATCCCCGCTGGTGCCTTTCCCCTGGGCCTAGGCCTCGCTTGAGGCCTCCTTGGAGAGGAGGTTGCTGGCAGGGGCTGTCTCCACACTGCAAGGTGCTGGAGCTCAGAGGGCCTCGTCAGAGGGAAGGGACCAGCAAGGGGCTGGATGCCCAAGACCTCTTTGGCCCAGCAGCCTCAGGGCAGCAGGGAGAGCAAGAGGCCCAGGGTGCCCCTAGGTCGGCTCTGCCCCTTCCCACACAGGCGGCCAGCCCAGCAGCTGCCTGACAGACTCTGGCTCCCCCGAGCTCTCTGCCGGTGCAGGGGGCAGGAACAGACGTGTGCATGTGGTTCTGCCTTGGCCTGGGAGTGTGGACCCCCTGCCTGGCCCCCAGGCTCAGGGGCAAGGGCCGGGAGAGAGCACCACCCCGAAGCGCTTTTCTCCCGGGCTTGGGAGCATTGTGCGCGGCTGGCGGGAACAGCCGGCCAGAGTGCTTGCAAAGCGGCCTCTGGAGGCAGCCGGGGAGGTCTTCCAGCGGGAGAGGGCCGGTTGTGCTCAGAGGCCCCACAGGCCAGGGGCAGGACCCAGCAGGGCCCCTGCCCCTGGCCAGCCTTGCCCAGGCCTTCCTGGCCTCCGGGGGTACTGCCCCAGCAAGGGGCAGGCTGCGGGGACTGGGTCCAGACATGCCCGGGCGCCTCCCCAGGCTCATCCCCGCTGGTGCCTTTCCCCTGGGCCTAGGCCTCGCTTGAGGCCTCCTTGGAGAGGAGGTTGCTGGCAGGGGCTGTCTCCACACTGCAAGGTGCTGGAGCTCAGAGGGCCTCGTCAGAGGGAAGGGACCAGCAAGGGGCTGGATGCCCAAGACCTCTTTGGCCCAGCAGCCTCAGGGCAGCAAGGAGAGCAAGAGGCCCAGGGTGCCCCTAGGTCGGCTCTGCCCCTTCCCACACAGGCGGCCAGCCCAGCAGCTGCCTGACAGACTCTGGCTCCCCCGAGCTCTCTGCCGGTGCAGGGGGCAGGAACAGACGTGTGCATGTGGTTCTGCCTTGGCCTGGGAGTGTGGACCCCCTGCCTGGCCCCCAGGCTCAGGGGCAAGGGCCGGGAGAGAGCACCACCCCGAAGCGCTTTTCTCCCGGGCTTGGGAGCATTGTGCGCGGCTGGCGGGAACAGCCGGCCAGAGTGCTTGCAAAGCGGCCTTTGGAGGCAGCCGGGGAGGTCTTCCAGCGGGAGAGGGCCGGTTGTGCTCAGAGGCCCCACAGGCCAGGGGCAGGACCCAGCAGGGCCCCTGCCCCTGGCCAGCCTTGCCCAGGCCTTCCTGGCCTCCGGGGGTACTGCCCCAGCAAGGGGCAGGCTGCGGGGACTGGGTCCAGACATGCCCGGGCACCTCCCCAGGCTCATCCCCGCTGGTGCCTTTCCCCTGGGCCTAGGCCTCGCTTGAGGCCTCCTTGGAGAGGAGGTTGCTGGCAGGGGCTGTCTCCACACTGCAAGGTGCTGGAGCTCAGAGGGCCTCGTCAGAGGGAAGGGACCAGCAAGGGGCTGGATGCCCAAGACCTCTTTGGCCCAGCAGCCTCAGGGCAGCAGGGAGAGCAAGAGGCCCAGGGTGCCCCTAGGTCGGCTCTGCCCCTTCCCACACAGGCGGCCAGCCCAGCAGCTGCCTGACAGACTCTGGCTCCCCCGAGCTCTCTGCCGGTGCAGGGGGCAGGAACAGACGTGTGCATGTGGTTCTGCCTTGGCCTGGGAGTGTGGACCCCCTGCCTGGCCCCCAGCCTCAGGGGCAAGGGCCGGGAGAGAGCACCACCCCGAAGCGCTTTTCTCCCGGGCTTGGGAGCATTGTGCGCGGCTGGCGGGAACAGCCGGCCAGAGTGCTTGCAAAGCGGCCTCTGGAGGCAGCCGGGGAGGTCTTCCAGCGGGAGAGGGCCGGTTGTGCTCAGAGGCCCCACAGGCCAGGGGCAGGACCCAGCAGGGCCCCTGCCCCTGGCCAGCCTTGCCCAGGCCTTCCTGGCCTCCGGGGGTACTGCCCCAGCAAGGGGCAGGCTGCGGGGACTGGGTCCAGACATGCCCGGGCGCCTCCCCAGGCTCATCCCCGCTGGTGCCTTTCCCCTGGGCCTAGGCCTCGCTTGAGGCCTCCTTGGAGAGGAGGTTGCTGGCAGGGGCTGTCTCCACACTGCAAGGTGCTGGAGCTCAGAGGGCCTCGTCAGAGGGAAGGGACCAGCAAGGGGCTGGATGCCCAAGACCTCTTTGGCCCAGCAGCCTCAGGGCAGCAGTGAGAGCAAGAGGCCCAGGGTGCCCCTAGGTCGGCTCTGCCCCTTCCCACACAGGCGGCCAGCCCAGCAGCTGCCTGACAGACTCTGGCTCCCCCGAGCTCTCTGCCGGTGCAGGGGGCAGGAACAGACGTGTGCATGTGGTTCTGCCTTGGCCTGGGAGTGTGGACCCCCTGCCTGGCCCCCAGGCTCAGGGGCAAGGGCCGGGAGAGAGCACCACCCCGAAGCGCTTTTCTCCCGGGCTTGGGAGCATTGTGCGCGGCTGGCGGGAACAGCCGGCCAGAGTGCTTGCAAAGCGGCCTTTGGAGGCAGCCGGGGAGGTCTTCCAGCGGGAGAGGGCCGGTTGTGCTCAGAGGCCCCACAGGCCAGGGGCAGGACCCAGCAGGGCCCCTGCCCCTGGCCAGCCTTGCCCAGGCCTTCCTGGCCTCCGGGGGTACTGCCCCAGCAAGGGGCAGGCTGCGGGGACTGGGTCCAGACATGCCCGGGCGCCTCCCCAGGCTCATCCCCGCTGGTGCCTTTCCCCTGGGCCTAGGCCTCGCTTGAGGCCTCCTTGGAGAGGAGGTTGCTGGCAGGGGCTGTCTCCACACTGCAAGGTGCTGGAGCTCAGAGGGCCTCGTCAGAGGGAAGGGACCAGCAAGGGGCTGGATGCCCAAGACCTCTTTGGCCCAGCAGCCTCAGGGCAGCAGGGAGAGCAAGAGGCCCAGGGTGCCCCTAGGTCGGCTCTGCCCCTTCCCACACAGGCGGCCAGCCCAGCAGCTGCCTGACAGACTCTGGCTCCCCCGAGCTCTCTGCCGGTGCAGGGGGCAGGAACAGACGTGTGCATGTGGTTCTGCCTTGGCCTGGGAGTGTGGACCCCCTGCCTGGCCCCCAGGCTCAGGGGCAAGGGCCGGGAGAGAGCACCACCCCGAAGCGCTTTTCTCCCGGGCTTGGGAGCATTGTGCGCGGCTGGCGGGAACAGCCGGCCAGAGTGCTTGCAAAGCGGCCTTTGGAGGCAGCCGGGGAGGTCTTCCAGCGGGAGAGGGCCGGTTGTGCTCAGAGGCCCCACAGGCCAGGGGCAGGACCCAGCAGGGCCCCTGCCCCTGGCCAGCCTTGCCCAGGCCTTCCTGGCCTCCGGGGGTACTGCCCCAGCAAGGGGCAGGCTGCGGGGACTGGGTCCAGACATGCCCGGGCGCCTCCCCAGGCTCATCCCCGCTGGTGCCTTTCCCCTGGGCCTAGGCCTCGCTTGAGGCCTCCTTGGAGAGGAGGTTGCTGGCAGGGGCTGTCTCCACACTGCAAGGTGCTGGAGCTCAGAGGGCCTCGTCAGAGGGAAGGGACCAGCAAGGGGCTGGATGCCCAAGACCTCTTTGGCCCAGCAGCCTCAGGGCAGCAGGGAGAGCAAGAGGCCCAGGGTGCCCCTAGGTCGGCTCTGCCCCTTCCCACACAGGCGGCCAGCCCAGCAGCTGCCTGACAGACTCTGGCTCCCCCGAGCTCTCTGCCGGTGCAGGGGGCAGGAACAGACGTGTGCATGTGGTTCTGCCTTGGCCTGGGAGTGTGGACCCCCTGCCTGGCCCCCAGGCTCAGGGGCAAGGGCCGGGAGAGAGCACCACCCCGAAGCGCTTTTCTCCCGGGCTTGGGAGCATTGTGCGCGGCTGGCGGGAACAGCCGGCCAGAGTGCTTGCAAAGCGGCCTCTGGAGGCAGCCGGGGAGGTCTTCCAGCGGGAGAGGGCCGGTTGTGCTCAGAGGCCCCACAGGCCAGGGGCAGGACCCAGCAGGGCCCCTGCCCCTGGCCAGCCTTGCCCAGGCCTTCCTGGCCTCCGGGGGTACTGCCCCAGCAAGGGGCAGGCTGCGGGGACTGGGTCCAGACATGCCCGGGCGCCTCCCCAGGCTCATCCCCGCTGGTGCCTTTCCCCTGGGCCTAGGCCTCGCTTGAGGCCTCCTTGGAGAGGAGGTTGCTGGCAGGGGCTGTCTCCACACTGCAAGGTGCTGGAGCTCAGAGGGCCTCGTCAGAGGGAAGGGACCAGCAAGGGGCTGGATGCCCAAGACCTCTTTGGCCCAGCAGCCTCAGGGCAGCAGGGAGAGCAAGAGGCCCAGGGTGCCCCTAGGTCGGCTCTGCCCCTTCCCACACAGGCGGCCAGCCCAGCAGCTGCCTGACAGACTCTGGCTCCCCCGAGCTCTCTGCCGGTGCAGGGGGCAGGAACAGACGTGTGCATGTGGTTCTGCCTTGGCCTGGGAGTGTGGACCCCCTGCCTGGCCCCCAGGCTCAGGGGCAAGGGCCGGGAGAGAGCACCACCCCGAAGCGCTTTTCTCCCGGGCTTGGGAGCATTGTGCGCGGCTGGCGGGAACAGCCGGCCAGAGTGCTTGCAAAGCGGCCTTTGGAGGCAGCCGGGGAGGTCTTCCAGCGGGAGAGGGCCGGTTGTGCTCAGAGGCCCCACAGGCCAGGGGCAGGACCCAGCAGGGCCCCTGCCCCTGGCCAGCCTTGCCCAGGCCTTCCTGGCCTCCGGGGGTACTGCCCCAGCAAGGGGCAGGCTGCGGGGACTGGGTCCAGACATGCCCGGGCACCTCCCCAGGCTCATCCCCGCTGGTGCCTTTCCCCTGGGCCTAGGCCTCGCTTGAGGCCTCCTTGGAGAGGAGGTTGCTGGCAGGTGCTGTCTCCACACTGCAAGGTGCTGGAGCTCAGAGGGCCTCGTCAGAGGGAAGGGACCAGCAAGGGGCTGGATGCCCAAGACCTCTTTGGCCCAGCAGCCTCAGGGCAGCAGGGAGAGCAAGAGGCCCAGGGTGCCCCTAGGTCGGCTCTGCCCCTTCCCACACAGGCGGCCAGCCCAGCAGCTGCCTGACAGACTCTGGCTCCCCCGAGCTCTCTGCCGGTGCAGGGGGCAGGAACAGACGTGTGCATGTGGTTCTGCCTTGGCCTGGGAGTGTGGACCCCCTGCCTGGCCCCCAGGCTCAGGGGCAAGGGCCGGGAGAGAGCACCACCCCGAAGCGCTTTTCTCCCGGGCTTGGGAGCATTGTGCGCGGCTGGCGGGAACAGCCGGCCAGAGTGCTTGCAAAGCGGCCTCTGGAGGCAGCCGGGGAGGTCTTCCAGCGGGAGAGGGCCGGTTGTGCTCAGAGGCCCCACAGGCCAGGGGCAGGACCCAGCAGGGCCCCTGCCCCTGGCCAGCCTTGCCCAGGCCTTCCTGGCCTCCGGGGGTACTGCCCCAGCAAGGGGCAGGCTGCGGGGACTGGGTCCAGACATGCCCGGGCGCCTCCCCAGGCTCATCCCCGCTGGTGCCTTTCCCCTGGGCCTAGGCCTCGCTTGAGGCCTCCTTGGAGAGGAGGTTGCTGGCAGGGGCTGTCTCCACACTGCAAGGTGCTGGAGCTCAGAGGGCCTCGTCAGAGGGAAGGGACCAGCAAGGGGCTGGATGCCCAAGACCTCTTTGGCCCAGCAGCCTCAGGGCAGCAGGGAGAGCAAGAGGCCCAGGGTGCCCCTAGGTCGGCTCTGCCCCTTCCCACACAGGCGGCCAGCCCAGCAGCTGCCTGACAGACTCTGGCTCCCCCGAGCTCTCTGCCGGTGCAGGGGGCAGGAACAGACGTGTGCATGTGGTTCTGCCTTGGCCTGGGAGTGTGGACCCCCTGCCTGGCCCCCAGGCTCAGGGGCAAGGGCCGGGAGAGAGCACCACCCCGAAGCGCTTTTCTCCCGGGCTTGGGAGCATTGTGCGCGGCTGGCGGGAACAGCCGGCCAGAGTGCTTGCAAAGCGGCCTTTGGAGGCAGCCGGGGAGGTCTTCCAGCGGGAGAGGGCCGGTTGTGCTCAGAGGCCCCACAGGCCAGGGGCAGGACCCAGCAGGGCCCCTGCCCCTGGCCAGCCTTGCCCAGGCCTTCCTGGCCTCCGGGGGTACTGCCCCAGCAAGGGGCAGGCTGCGGGGACTGGGTCCAGACATGCCCGGGCACCTCCCCAGGCTCATCCCCGCTGGTGCCTTTCCCCTGGGCCTAGGCCTCGCTTGAGGCCTCCTTGGAGAGGAGGTTGCTGGCAGGGGCTGTCTCCACACTGCAAGGTGCTGGAGCTCAGAGGGCCTCGTCAGAGGGAAGGGACCAGCAAGGGGCTGGATGCCCAAGACCTCTTTGGCCCAGCAGCCTCAGGGCAGCAGGGAGAGCAAGAGGCCCAGGGTGCCCCTAGGTCGGCTCTGCCCCTTCCCACACAGGCGGCCAGCCCAGCAGCTGCCTGACAGACTCTGGCTCCCCCGAGCTCTCTGCCAGTGCAGGGGGCAGGAACAGACGTGTGCATGTGGTTCTGCCTTGGCCTGGGAGTGTGGACCCCCTGCCTGGCCCCCAGGCTCAGGGGCAAGGGCCGGGAGAGAGCACCACCCCGAAGCGCTTTTCTCCCGGGCTTGGGAGCATTGTGCGCGGCTGGCGGGAACAGCCGGCCAGAGTGCTTGCAAAGCGGCCTCTGGAGGCAGCCGGGGAGGTCTTCCAGCGGGAGAGGGCCGGTTGTGCTCAGAGGCCCCACAGGCCAGGGGCAGGACCCAGCAGGGCCCCTGCCCCTGGCCAGCCTTGCCCAGGCCTTCCTGGCCTCCGGGGGTACTGCCCCAGCAAGGGGCAGGCTGCGGGGACTGGGTCCAGACATGCCCGGGCGCCTCCCCAGGCTCATCCCCGCTGGTGCCTTTCCCCTGGGCCTAGGCCTCGCTTGAGGCCTCCTTGGAGAGGAGGTTGCTGGCAGGGGCTGTCTCCACACTGCAAGGTGCTGGAGCTCAGAGGGCCTCGTCAGAGGGAAGGGACCAGCAAGGGGCTGGATGCCCAAGACCTCTTTGGCCCAGCAGCCTCAGGGCAGCAGGGAGAGCAAGAGGCCCAGGGTGCCCCTAGGTCGGCTCTGCCCCTTCCCACACAGGCGGCCAGCCCAGCAGCTGCCTGACAGACTCTGGCTCCCCCGAGCTCTCTGCCGGTGCAGGGGGCAGGAACAGACGTGTGCATGTGGTTCTGCCTTGGCCTGGGAGTGTGGACCCCCTGCCTGGCCCCCAGGCTCAGGGGCAAGGGCCGGGAGAGAGCACCACCCCGAAGCGCTTTTCTCCCGGGCTTGGGAGCATTGTGCGCGGCTGGCGGGAACAGCCGGCCAGAGTGCTTGCAAAGCGGCCTTTGGAGGCAGCCGGGGAGGTCTTCCAGCGGGAGAGGGCCGGTTGTGCTCAGAGGCCCCACAGGCCAGGGGCAGGTCCCAGCAGGGCCCCTGCCCCTGGCCAGCCTTGCCCAGGCCTTCCTGGCCTCCGGGGGTACTGCCCCAGCAAGGGGCAGGCTGCGGGGACTGGGTCCAGACATGCCCGGGCGCCTCCCCAGGCTCATCCCCGCTGGTGCCTTTCCCCTGGGCCTAGGCCTCGCTTGAGGCCTCCTTGGAGAGGAGGTTGCTGACAGGGGCTGTCTCCACACTGCAAGGTGCTGGAGCTCAGAGGGCCTCGTCAGAGGGAAGGGACCAGCAAGGGGCTGGATGCCCAAGACCTCTTTGGCCCAGCAGCCTCAGGGCAGCAGGGAGAGCAAGAGGCCCAGGGTGCCCCTAGGTCGGCTCTGCCCCTTCCCACACAGGCGGCCAGCCCAGCAGCTGCCTGACAGTCTCTGGCTCCCCCGAGCTCTCTGCCGGTGCAGGGGGCAGGAACAGACGTGTGCATGTGGTTCTGCCTTGGCCTGGGAGTGTGGACCCCCTGCCTGGCCCCCAGGCTCAGGGGCAAGGGCCGGGAGAGAGCACCACCCCGAAGCGCTTTTCTCCCGGGCTTGGGAGCATTGTGCGCGGCTGGCGGGAACAGCCGGCCAGAGTGCTTGCAAAGCGGCCTTTGGAGGCAGCCGGGGAGGTCTTCCAGCGGGAGAGGGCCGGTTGTGCTCAGAGGCCCCACAGGCCAGGGGCAGGACCCAGCAGGGCCCCTGCCCCTGACCAGCCTTGCCCAGGCCTTCCTGGCCTCCGGGGGTACTGCCCCAGCAAGGGGCAGGCTGCGGGGACTGGGTCCAGACATGCCCGGGCGCCTCCCCAGGCTCATCCCCGCTGGTGCCTTTCCCCTGGGCCTAGGCCTCGCTTGAGGCCTCCCTGGAGAGGAGGTTGCTGGCAGGTGCTGTCTCCACACTGCAAGGTGCTGGAGAACAGAGGGCCTCGTCAGAGGGAAGGGACCAGCAAGGGGCTGGATGCCCAAGACCTCTTTGGCCCAGCAGCCTCAGGGCAGCAGGGAGAGCAAGAGGCCCAGGGTGCCCCTAGGTCGGCTCTGCCCCTTCCCACACAGGCGGCCAGCCCAGCAGCTGCCTGACAGACTCTGGCTCCCCCGAGCTCTCTGCCGGTGCAGGGGGCAGGAACAGACGTGTGCATGTGGTTCTGCCTTGGCCTGGGAGTGTGGACCCCCTGCCTGGCCCCCAGGCTCAGGGGCAAGGGCCGGGAGAGAGCACCACCCCGAAGCGCTTTTCTCCCGGGCTTGGGAGCATTGTGCGCGGCTGGCGGGAACAGCCGGCCAGAGTGCTTGCAAAGCGGCCTCTGGAGGCAGCCGGGGAGGTCTTCCAGCGGGAGAGGGCCGGTTGTGCTCAGAGGCCCCACAGGCCAGGGGCAGGACCCAGCAGGGCCCCTGCCCCTGGCCAGCCTTGCCCAGGCCTTCCTGGCCTCCGGGGGTACTGCCCCAGCAAGGGGCAGGCTGCGGGGACTGGGTCCAGACATGCCCGGGCGCCTCCCCAGGCTCATCCCCGCTGGTGCCTTTCCCCTGGGCCTAGGCCTCGCTTGAGGCCTCCTTGGAGAGGAGGTTGCTGGCAGGGGCTGTCTCCACACTGCAAGGTGCTGGAGCTCAGAGGGCCTCGTCAGAGGGAAGGGACCAGCAAGGGGCTGGATGCCCAAGACCTCTTTGGCCCAGCAGCCTCAGGGCAGCAGGGAGAGCAAGAGGCCCAGGGTGCCCCTAGGTCGGCTCTGCCCCTTCCCACACAGGCGGCCAGCCCAGCAGCTGCCTGACAGACTCTGGCTCCCCCGAGCTCTCTGCCGGTGCAGGGGGCAGGAACAGACGTGTGCATGTGGTTCTGCCTTGGCCTGGGAGTGTGGACCCCCTGCCTGGCCCCCAGGCTCAGGGGCAAGGGCCGGGAGAGAGCACCACCCCGAAGCGCTTTTCTCCCGGGCTTGGGAGCATTGTGCGCGGCTGGCGGGAACAGCCGGCCAGAGTGCTTGCAAAGCGGCCTCTGGAGGCAGCCGGGGAGGTCTTCCAGCGGGAGAGGGCCGGTTGTGCTCAGAGGCCCCACAGGCCAGGGGCAGGACCCAGCAGGGCCCCTGCCCCTGGCCAGCCTTGCCCAGGCCTTCCTGGCCTCCGGGGGTACTGCCCCAGCAAGGGGCAGGCTGCGGGGACTGGGTCCAGACATGCCCGGGCGCCTCCCCAGGCTCATCCCCGCTGGTGCCTTTCCCCTGGGCCTAGGCCTCGCTTGAGGCCTCCTTGGAGAGGAGGTTGCTGGCAGGGGCTGTCTCCACACTGCAAGGTGCTGGAGCTCAGAGGGCCTCGTCAGAGGGAAGGGACCAGCAAGGGGCTGGATGCCCAAGACCTCTTTGGCCCAGCAGCCTCAGGGCAGCAGGGAGAGCAAGAGGCCCAGGGTGCCCCTAGGTCGGCTCTGCCCCTTCCCACACAGGCGGCCAGCCCAGTAGCTGCCTGACAGACTCTGGCTCCCCCGAGCTCTCTGCCGGTGCAGGGGGCAGGAACAGACGTGTGCATGTGGTTCTGCCTTGGCCTGGGAGTGTGGACCCCCTGCCTGGCCCCCAGGCTCAGGGGCAAGGGCCGGGAGAGAGCACCACCCCGAAGCGCTTTTCTCCCGGGCTTGGGAGCATTGTGCGCGGCTGGCGGGAACAGCCGGCCAGAGTGCTTGCAAAGCGGCCTCTGGAGGCAGCCGGGGAGGTCTTCCAGCGGGAGAGGGCCGGTTGTGCTCAGAGGCCCCACAGGCCAGGGGCAGGACCCAGCAGGGCCCCTGCCCCTGGCCAGCCTTGCCCAGGCCTTCCTGGCCTCCGGGGGTACTGCCCCAGCAAGGGGCAGGCTGCGGGGACTGGGTCCAGACATGCCCGGGCGCCTCCCCAGGCTCATCCCCGCTGGTGCCTTTCCCCTGGGCCTAGGCCTCGCTTGAGGCCTCCTTGGAGAGGAGGTTGCTGGCAGGGGCTGTCTCCACACTGCAAGGTGCTGGAGCTCAGAGGGCCTCGTCAGAGGGAAGGGACCAGCAAGGGGCTGGATGCCCAAGACCTCTTTGGCCCAGCAGCCTCAGGGCAGCAGGGAGAGCAAGAGGCCCAGGGTGCCCCTAGGTCGGCTCTGCCCCTTCCCACACAGGCGGCCAGCCCAGCAGCTGCCTGACAGACTCTGGCTCCCCCGAGCTCTCTGCCGGTGCAGGGGGCAGGAACAGACGTGTGCATGTGGTTCTGCCTTGGCCTGGGAGTGTGGACCCCCTGCCTGGCCCCCAGGCTCAGGGGCAAGGGCCGGGAGAGAGCACCACCCCGAAGCGCTTTTCTCCCGGGCTTGGGAGCATTGTGCGCGGCTGGCGGGAACAGCCGGCCAGAGTGCTTGCAAAGCGGCCTCTGGAGGCAGCCGGGGAGGTCTTGCAGCGGGAGAGGGCCGGTTGTGCTCAGAGGCCCCACAGGCCAGGGGCAGGACCCAGCAGGGCCCCTGCCCCTGGCCAGCCTTGCCCAGGCCTTCCTGGCCTCCGGGGGTACTGCCCCAGCAAGGGGCAGGCTGCGGGGACTGGGTCCAGACATGCCCGGGCGCCTCCCCAGGCTCATCCCCGCTGGTGCCTTTCCCCTGGGCCTAGGCCTCGCTTGAGGCCTCCTTGGAGAGGAGGTTGCTGGCAGGGGCTGTCTCCACACTGCAAGGTGCTGGAGCTCAGAGGGCCTCGTCAGAGGGAAGGGACCAGCAAGGGGCTGGATGCCCAAGACCTCTTTGGCCCAGCAGCCTCAGGGCAGCAGGGAGAGCAAGAGGCCCAGGGTGCCCCTAGGTCGGCTCTGCCCCTTCCCACACAGGCGGCCAGCCCAGCAGCTGCCTGACAGACTCTGGCTCCCCCGAGCTCTCTGCCGGTGCAGGGGGCAGGAACAGACGTGTGCATGTGGTTCTGCCTTGGCCTGGGAGTGTGGACCCCCTGCCTGGCCCCCAGGCTCAGGGGCAAGGGCCGGGAGAGAGCACCACCCCGAAGCGCTTTTCTCCCGGGCTTGGGAGCATTGTGCGCGGCTGGCGGGAACAGCCGGCCAGAGTGCTTGCAAAGCGGCCTCTGGAGGCAGCCGGGGAGGTCTTCCAGCGGGAGAGGGCCGGTTGTGCTCAGAGGCCCCACAGGCCAGGGGCAGGACCCAGCAGGGCCCCTGCCCCTGGCCAGCCTTGCCCAGGCCTTCCTGGCCTCCGGGGGTACTGCCCCAGCAAGGGGCAGGCTGCGGGGACTGGGTCCAGACATGCCCGGGCGCCTCCCCAGGCTCATCCCCGCTGGTGCCTTTCCCCTGGGCCTAGGCCTCGCTTGAGGCCTCCTTGGAGAGGAGGTTGCTGGCAGGGGCTGTCTCCACACTGCAAGGTGCTGGAGCTCAGAGGGCCTCGTCAGAGGGAAGGGACCAGCAAGGGGCTGGATGCCCAAGACCTCTTTGGCCCAGCAGCCTCAGGGCAGCAGGGAGAGCAAGAGGCCCAGGGTGCCCCTAGGTCGGCTCTGCCCCTTCCCACACAGGCGGCCAGCCCAGCAGCTGCCTGACAGACTCTGGCTCCCCCGAGCTCTCTGCCGGTGCAGGGGGCAGGAACAGACGTGTGCATGTGGTTCTGCCTTGGCCTGGGAGTGTGGACCCCCTGCCTGGCCCCCAGGCTCAGGGGCAAGGGCCGGGAGAGAGCACCACCCCGAAGCGCTTTTCTCCCGGGCTTGGGAGCATTGTGCGCGGCTGGCGGGAACAGCCGGCCAGAGTGCTTGCAAAGCGGCCTCTGGAGGCAGCCGGGGAGGTCTTCCAGCGGGAGAGGGCCGGTTGTGCTCAGAGGCCCCACAGGCCAGGGGCAGGACCCAGCAGGGCCCCTGCCCCTGGCCAGCCTTGCCCAGGCCTTCCTGGCCTCCGGGGGTACTGCCCCAGCAAGGGGCAGGCTGCGGGGACTGGGTCCAGACATGCCCGGGCGCCTCCCCAGGCTCATCCCCGCTGGTGCCTTTCCCCTGGGCCTAGGCCTCGCTTGAGGCCTCCTTGGAGAGGAGGTTGCTGGCAGGGGCTGTCTCCACACTGCAAGGTGCTGGAGCTCAGAGGGCCTCGTCAGAGGGAAGGGACCAGCAAGGGGCTGGATGCCCAAGACCTCTTTGGCCCAGCAGCCTCAGGGCAGCAGGGAGAGCAAGAGGCCCAGGGTGCCCCTAGGTCGGCTCTGCCCCTTCCCACACAGGCGGCCAGCCCAGCAGCTGCCTGACAGACTCTGGCTCCCCCGAGCTCTCTGCCGGTGCAGGGGGCAGGAACAGACGTGTGCATGTGGTTCTGCCTTGGCCTGGGAGTGTGGACCCCCTGCCTGGCCCCCAGGCTCAGGGGCAAGGGCCGGGAGAGAGCACCACCCCGAAGCGCTTTTCTCCCGGGCTTGGGAGCATTGTGCGCGGCTGGCGGGAACAGCCGGCCAGAGTGCTTGCAAAGCGGCCTCTGGAGGCAGCCGGGGAGGTCTTCCAGCGGGAGAGGGCCGGTTGTGCTCAGAGGCCCCACAGGCCAGGGGCAGGACCCAGCAGGGCCCCTGCCCCTGGCCAGCCTTGCCCAGGCCTTCCTGGCCTCCGGGGGTACTGCCCCAGCAAGGGGCAGGCTGCGGGGACTGGGTCCAGACATGCCCGGGCGCCTCCCCAGGCTCATCCCCGCTGGTGCCTTTCCCCTGGGCCTAGGCCTCGCTTGAGGCCTCCTTGGAGAGGAGGTTGCTGGCAGGGGCTGTCTCCACACTGCAAGGTGCTGGAGCTCAGAGGGCCTCGTCAGAGGGAAGGGACCAGCAAGGGGCTGGATGCCCAAGACCTCTTTGGCCCAGCAGCCTCAGGGCAGGAGGGAGAGCAAGAGGCCCAGGGTGCCCCTAGGTCGGCTCTGCCCCTTCCCACACAGGCGGCCAGCCCAGCAGCTGCCTGACAGACTCTGGCTCCCCCGAGCTCTCTGCCGGTGCAGGGGGCAGGAACAGACGTGTGCATGTGGTTCTGCCTTGGCCTGGGAGTGTGGAGCCCCTGCCTGGCCCCCAGGCTCAGGGGCAAGGGCCGGGAGAGAGCACCACCCCGAAGCGCTTTTCTCCCGGGCTTGGGAGCATTGTGCGCGGCTGGCGGGAACAGCCGGCCAGAGTGCTTGCAAAGCGGCCTCTGGAGGCAGCCGGGGAGGTCTTCCAGCGGGAGAGGGCCGGTTGTGCTCAGAGGCCCCACAGGCCAGGGGCAGGACCCAGCAGGGCCCCTGCCCCTGGCCAGCCTTGCCCAGGCCTTCCTGGCCTCCGGGGGTACTGCCCCAGCAAGGGGCAGGCTGCGGGGACTGGGTCCAGACATGCCCGGGCGCCTCCCCAGGCTCATCCCCGCTGGTGCCTTTCCCCTGGGCCTAGGCCTCGCTTGAGGCCTCCTTGGAGAGGAGGTTGCTGGCAGGGGCTGTCTCCACACTGCAAGGTGCTGGAGCTCAGAGGGCCTCGTCAGAGGGAAGGGACCAGCAAGGGGCTGGATGCCCAAGACCTCTTTGGCCCAGCAGCCTCAGGGCAGCAGGGAGAGCAAGAGGCCCAGGGTGCCCCTAGGTCGGCTCTGCCCCTTCCCACACAGGCGGCCAGCCCAGCAGCTGCCTGACAGACTCTGGCTCCCCCGAGCTCTCTGCCGGTGCAGGGGGCAGGAACAGACGTGTGCATGTGGTTCTGCCTTGGCCTGGGAGTGTGGACCCCCTGCCTGGCCCCCAGGCTCAGGGGCAAGGGCCGGGAGAGAGCACCACCCCGAAGCGCTTTTCTCCCGGGCTTGGGAGCATTGTGCGCGGCTGGCGGGAACAGCCGGCCAGAGTGCTTGCAAAGCGGCCTCTGGAGGCAGCCGGGGAGGTCTTCCAGCGGGAGAGGGCCGGTTGTGCTCAGAGGCCCCACAGGCCAGGGGCAGGACCCAGCAGGGCCCCTGCCCCTGGCCAGCCTTGCCCAGGCCTTCCTGGCCTCCGGGGGTACTGCCCCAGCAAGGGGCAGGCTGCGGGGACTGGGTCCAGACATGCCCGGGCGCCTCCCCAGGCTCATCCCCGCTGGTGCCTTTCCCCTGGGCCTAGGCCTCGCTTGAGGCCTCCTTGGAGAGGAGGTTGCTGGCAGGGGCTGTCTCCACACTGCAAGGTGCTGGAGCTCAGAGGGCCTCGTCAGAGGGAAGGGACCAGCAAGGGGCTGGATGCCCAAGACCTCTTTGGCCCAGCAGCCTCAGGGCAGCAGGGAGAGCAAGAGGCCCAGGGTGCCCCTAGGTCGGCTCTGCCCCTTCCCACACAGGCGGCCAGCCCAGCAGCTGCCTGACAGACTCTGGCTCCCCCGAGCTCTCTGCCGGTGCAGGGGGCAGGAACAGACGTGTGCATGTGGTTCTGCCTTGGCCTGGGAGTGTGGACCCCCTGCCTGGCCCCCAGGCTCAGGGGCAAGGGCCGGGAGAGAGCACCACCCCGAAGCGCTTTTCTCCCGGGCTTGGGAGCATTGTGCGCGGCTGGCGGGAACAGCCGGCCAGAGTGCTTGCAAAGCGGCCTCTGGAGGCAGCCGGGGAGGTCTTCCAGCGGGAGAGGGCCGGTTGTGCTCAGAGGCCCCACAGGCCAGGGGCAGGACCCAGCAGGGCCCCTGCCCCTGGCCAGCCTTGCCCAGGCCTTCCTGGCCTCCGGGGGTACTGCCCCAGCAAGGGGCAGGCTGCGGGGACTGGGTCCAGACATGCCCGGGCGCCTCCCCAGGCTCATCCCCGCTGGTGCCTTTCCCCTGGGCCTAGGCCTCGCTTGAGGCCTCCTTGGAGAGGAGGTTGCTGGCAGGGGCTGTCTCCACACTGCAAGGTGCTGGAGCTCAGAGGGCCTCGTCAGAGGGAAGGGACCAGCAAGGGGCTGGATGCCCAAGACCTCTTTGGCCCAGCAGCCTCAGGGCAGCAGGGAGAGCAAGAGGCCCAGGGTGCCCCTAGGTCGGCTCTGCCCCTTCCCACACAGGCGGCCAGCCCAGCAGCTGCCTGACAGACTCTGGCTCCCCCGAGCTCTCTGCCGGTGCAGGGGGCAGGAACAGACGTGTGCATGTGGTTCTGCCTTGGCCTGGGAGTGTGGACCCCCTGCCTGGCCCCCAGGCTCAGGGGCAAGGGCCGGGAGAGAGCACCACCCCGAAGCGCTTTTCTCCCGGGCTTGGGAGCATTGTGCGCGGCTGGCGGGAACAGCCGGCCAGAGTGCTTGCAAAGCGGCCTCTGGAGGCAGCCGGGGAGGTCTTCCAGCGGGAGAGGGCCGGCTGTGCTCAGAGGCCCCACAGGCCAGGGGCAGGACCCAGCAGGGCCCCTGCCCCTGGCCAGCCTTGCCCAGGCCTTCCTGGCCTCCGGGGGTACTGCCCCAGCAAGGGGCAGGCTGCGGGGACTGGGTCCAGACATGCCCGGGCGCCTCCCCAGGCTCATCCCCGCTGGTGCCTTTCCCCTGGGCCTAGGCCTCGCTTGAGGCCTCCTTGGAGAGGAGGTTGCTGGCAGGGGCTGTCTCCACACTGCAAGGGGCTGGAGCTCAGAGGGCCTCGTCAGAGGGAAGGGACCAGCAAGGGGCTGGATGCCCAAGACCTCTTTGGCCCAGCAGCCTCAGGGCAGCAGGGAGAGCAAGAGGCCCAGGGTGCCCCTAGGTCGGCTCTGCCCCTTCCCACACAGGCGGCCAGCCCAGCAGCTGCCTGACAGACTCTGGCTCCCCCGAGCTCTCTGCCGGTGCAGGGGGCAGGAACAGACGTGTGCATGTGGTTCTGCCTTGGCCTGGGAGTGTGGACCCCCTGCCTGGCCCCCAGGCTCAGGGGCAAGGGCCGGGAGAGAGCACCACCCCGAAGCGCTTTTCTCCCGGGCTTGGGAGCATTGTGCGCGGCTGGCGGGAACAGCCGGCCAGAGTGCTTGCAAAGCGGCCTTTGGAGGCAGCCGGGGAGGTCTTCCAGCGGGAGAGGGCCGGTTGTGCTCAGAGGCCCCACAGGCCAGGGGCAGGACCCAGCAGGGCCCCTGCCCCTGGCCAGCCTTGCCCAGGCCTTCCTGGCCTCCGGGGGTACTGCCCCAGCAAGGGGCAGGCTGCGGGGACTGGGTCCAGACATGCCCGGGCGCCTCCCCAGGCTCATCCCCGCTGGTGCCTTTCCCCTGGGCCTAGGCCTCGCTTGAGGCCTCCTTGGAGAGGAGGTTGCTGGCAGGGGCTGTCTCCACACTGCAAGGTGCTGGAGCTCAGAGGGCCTCGTCAGAGGGAAGGGACCAGCAAGGGGCTGGATGCCCAAGACCTCTTTGGCCCAGCAGCCTCAGGGCAGCAGGGAGAGCAAGAGGCCCAGGGTGCCCCTAGGTCGGCTCTGCCCCTTCCCACACAGGCGGCCAGCCCAGCAGCTGCCTGACAGACTCTGGCTCCCCCGAGCTCTCTGCCGGTGCAGGGGGCAGGAACAGACGTGTGCATGTGGTTCTGCCTTGGCCTGGGAGTGTGGACCCCCTGCCTGGCCCCCAGCCTCAGGGGCAAGGGCCGGGAGAGAGCACCACCCCGAAGCGCTTTTCTCCCGGGCTTGGGAGCATTGTGCGCGGCTGGCGGGAACAGCCGGCCAGAGTGCTTGCAAAGCGGCCTTTGGAGGCAGCCGGGGAGGTCTTCCAGCGGGAGAGGGCCGGTTGTGCTCAGAGGCCCCACAGGCCAGGGGCAGGACCCAGCAGGGCCCCTGCCCCTGGCCAGCCTTGCCCAGGCCTTCCTGGCCTCCGGGGGTACTGCCCCAGCAAGGGGCAGGCTGCGGGGACTGGGTCCAGACATGCCCGGGCGCCTCCCCAGGCTCATCCCCGCTGGTGCCTTTCCCCTGGGCCTAGGCCTCGCTTGAGGCCTCCTTGGAGAGGAGGTTGCTGGCAGGGGCTGTCTCCACACTGCAAGGTGCTGGAGCTCAGAGGGCCTCGTCAGAGGGAAGGGACCAGCAAGGGGCTGGATGCCCAAGACCTCTTTGGCCCAGCAGCCTCAGGGCAGGAGGGAGAGCAAGAGGCCCAGGGTGCCCCTAGGTCGGCTCTGCCCCTTCCCACACAGGCGGCCAGCCCAGCAGCTGCCTGACAGACTCTGGCTCCCCCGAGCTCTCTGCCGGTGCAGGGGGCAGGAACAGACGTGTGCATGTGGTTCTGCCTTGGCCTGGGAGTGTGGACCCCCTGCCTGGCCCCCAGGCTCAGGGGCAAGGGCCGGGAGAGAGCACCACCCCGAAGCGCTTTTCTCCCGGGCTTGGGAGCATTGTGCGCGGCTGGCGGGAACAGCCGGCCAGAGTGCTTGCAAAGCGGCCTCTGGAGGCAGCCGGGGAGGTCTTCCAGCGGGAGAGGGCCGGTTGTGCTCAGAGGCCCCACAGGCCAGGGGCAGGACCCAGCAGGGCCCCTGCCCCTGGCCAGCCTTGCCCAGGCCTTCCTGGCCTCCGGGGGTACTGCCCCAGCAAGGGGCAGGCTGCGGGGACTGGGTCCAGACATGCCCGGGCGCCTCCCCAGGCTCATCCCCGCTGGTGCCTTTCCCCTGGGCCTAGGCCTCGCTTGAGGCCTCCTTGGAGAGGAGGTTGCTGGCAGGGGCTGTCTCCACACTGCAAGGTGCTGGAGCTCAGAGGGCCTCATCAGAGGGAAGGGACCAGCAAGGGGCTGGATGCCCAAGACCTCTTTGGCCCAGCAGCCTCAGGGCAGCAGGGAGAGCAAGAGGCCCAGGGTGCCCCTAGGTCGGCTCTGCCCCTTCCCACACAGGCGGCCAGCCCAGCAGCTGCCTGACAGACTCTGGCTCCCCCGAGCTCTCTGCCGGTGCAGGGGGCAGGAACAGACGTGTGCATGTGGTTCTGCCTTGGCCTGGGAGTGTGGAGCCCCTGCCTGGCCCCCAGGCTCAGGGGCAAGGGCCGGGAGAGAGCACCACCCCGAAGCGCTTTTCTCCCGGGCTTGGGAGCATTGTGCGCGGTTGGCGGGAACAGCCGGCCAGAGTGCTTGCAAAGCGGCCTCTGGAGGCAGCCGGGGAGGTCTTCCAGCGGGAGAGGGCCGGTTGTGCTCAGAGGCCCCACAGGCCAGGGGCAGGACCCAGCAGGGCCCCTGCCCCTGGCCAGCCTTGCCCAGGCCTTCCTGGCCTCCGGGGGTACTGCCCCAGCAAGGGGCAGGCTGCGGGGACTGGGTCCAGACATGCCCGGGCGCCTCCCCAGGCTCATCCCCGCTGGTGCCTTTCCCCTGGGCCTAGGCCTCGCTTGAGGCCTCCTTGGAGAGGAGGTTGCTGGCAGGGGCTGTCTCCACACTGCAAGGTGCTGGAGCTCAGAGGGCCTCGTCAGAGGGAAGGGACCAGCAAGGGGCTGGATGCCCAAGACCTCTTTGGCCCAGCAGCCTCAGGGCAGCAGGGAGAGCAAGAGGCCCAGGGTGCCCCTAGGTCGGCTCTGCCCCTTCCCACACAGGCGGCCAGCCCAGCAGCTGCCTGACAGACTCTGGCTCCCCCGAGCTCTCTGCCGGTGCAGGGGGCAGGAACAGACGTGTGCATGTGGTTCTGCCTTGGCCTGGGAGTGTGGACCCCCTGCCTGGCCCCCAGGCTCAGGGGCAAGGGCCGGGAGAGAGCACCACCCCGAAGCGCTTTTCTCCCGGGCTTGGGAGCATTGTGCGCGGCTGGCGGGAACAGCCGGCCAGAGTGCTTGCAAAGCGGCCTCTGGAGGCAGCCGGGGAGGTCTTCCAGCGGGAGAGGGCCGGTTGTGCTCAGAGGCCCCACAGGCCAGGGGCAGGACCCAGCAGGGCCCCTGCCCCTGGCCAGCCTTGCCCAGGCCTTCCTGGCCTCCGGGGGTACTGCCCCAGCAAGGGGCAGGCTGCGGGGACTGTGTCCAGACATGCCCGGGCGCCTCCCCAGGCTGATCCCCGCTGGTGCCTTTCCCCTGGGCCTAGGCCTCGCTTGAGGCCTCCTTGGAGAGGAGGTTGCTGGCAGGGGCTGTCTCTACACTGCAAGGTGCTGGAGATCAGAGGGCCTCGTCAGAGGGAAGGGACCAGCAAGGGGCTGGATGCCCAAGACCTCTTTGGCCCAGCAGCCTCAGGGCAGCAGGGAGAGCAAGAGGCCCAGGGTGCCCCTAGGTCGGCTCTGCCCCTTCCCACACAGGCGGCCAGCCCAGCAGCTGCCTGACAGACTCTGGCTCCCCCGAGCTCTCTGCCGGTGCAGGGGGCAGGAACAGACGTGTGCATGTGGTTCTGCCTTGGCCTGGGAGTGTGGACCCCCTGCCTGGCCCCCAGGCTCAGGGGCAAGGGCCGGGAGAGAGCACCACCCCGAAGCGCTTTTCTCCCGGGCTTGGGAGCATTGTGCGCGGCTGGCGGGAACAGCCGGCCAGAGTGCTTGCAAAGCGGCCTCTGGAGGCAGCTGGGGAGGTCTTCCAGCGGGAGAGGGCCGGTTGTGCTCAGAGGCCCCACAGGCCAGGGGCAGGACCCAGCAGGGCCCCTGCCCCTGGCCAGCCTTGCCCAGGCCTTCCTGGCCTCCGGGGGTACTGCCCCAGCAAGGGGCAGGCTGCGGGGACTGGGTCCAGACATGCCCGGGCGCCTCCCCAGGCTCATCCCCGCTGGTGCCTTTCCCCTGGGCCTAGGCCTCGCTTGAGGCCTCCTTGGAGAGGAGGTTGCTGGCAGGGGCTGTCTCCACACTGCAAGGTGCTGGAGCTCAGAGGGCCTCGTCAGAGGGAAGGGACCAGCAAGGGGCTGGATGCCCAAGACCTCTTTGGCCCAGCAGCCTCAGGGCAGCAGGGAGAGCAAGAGGCCCAGGGTGCCCCTAGGTCGGCTCTGCCCCTTCCCACACAGGCGGCCAGCCCAGCAGCTGCCTGACAGACTCTGGCTCCCCCGAGCTCTCTGCCGGTGCAGGGGGCAGGAACAGACGTGTGCATGTGGTTCTGCCTTGGCCTGGGAGTGTGGAGCCCCTGCCTGGCCCCCAGGCTCAGGGGCAAGGGCCGGGAGAGAGCACCACCCCGAAGCGCTTTTCTCCCGGGCTTGGGAGCATTGTGCGCGGCTGGCGGGAACAGCCGGCCAGAGTGCTTGCAAAGCGGCCTCTGGAGGCAGCCGGGGAGGTCTTCCAGCGGGAGAGGGCCGGTTGTGCTCAGAGGCCCCACAGGCCAGGGGCAGGACCCAGCAGGGACCCTGCCCCTGGCCAGCCTTGCCCAGGCCTTCCTGGCCTCCGGGGGTACTGCCCCAGCAAGGGGCAGGCTGCGGGGACTGGGTCCAGACATGCCCGGGCGCCTCCCCAGGCTCATCCCCGCTGGTGCCTTTCCCCTGGGCCTAGGCCTCGCCTGAGGCCTCCTTGGAGAGGAGGTTGCTGGCAGGGGCTGTCTCCACACTGCAAGGTGCTGGAGCTCAGAGGGCCTCGTCAGAGGGAAGGGACCAGCAAGGGGCTGGATGCCCAAGACCTCTTTGGCCCAGCAGCCTCAGGGCAGCAGGGAGAGCAAGAGGCCCAGGGTGCCCCTAGGTCGGCTCTGCCCCTTCCCACACAGGCGGCCAGCCCAGCAGCTGCCTGACAGACTCTGGCTCCCCCGAGCTCTCTGCCGGTGCAGGGGGCAGGAACAGACGTGTGCATGTGGTTCTGCCTTGGCCTGGGAGTGTGGACCCCCTGCCTGGCCCCCAGGCTCAGGGGCAAGGGCCGGGAGAGAGCACCACCCCGAAGCGCTTTTCTCCCGGGCTTGGGAGCATTGTGCGCGGCTGGCGGGAACAGCCGGCCAGAGTGCTTGCAAAGCGGCCTCTGGAGGCAGCCGGGGAGGTCTTCCAGCGGGAGAGGGCCGGTTGTGCTCAGAGGCCCCACAGGCCAGGGGCAGGACCCAGCAGGGCCCCTGCCCCTGGCCAGCCTTGCCCAGGCCTTCCTGGCCTCCGGGGGTACTGCCCCAGCAAGGGGCAGGCTGCGGGGACTGGGTCCAGACATGCCCGGGCGCCTCCCCAGGCTCATCCCCGCTGGTGCCTTTCCCCTGGGCCTAGGCCTCGCTTGAGGCCTCCTTGGAGAGGAGGTTGCTGGCAGGGGCTGTCTCCACACTGCAAGGTGCTGGAGCTCAGAGGGCCTCGTCAGAGGGAAGGGACCAGCAAGGGGCTGGATGCCCAAGACCTCTTTGGCCCAGCAGCCTCAGGGCAGCAGGGAGAGCAAGAGGCCCAGGGTGCCCCTAGGTCGGCTCTGCCCCTTCCCACACAGGCGGCCAGCCCAGCAGCTGCCTGACAGACTCTGGCTCCCCCGAGCTCTCTGCCGGTGCAGGGGGCAGGAACAGACGTGTGCATGTGGTTCTGCCTTGGCCTGGGAGTGTGGACCCCCTGCCTGGCCCCCAGGCTCAGGGGCAAGGGCCGGGAGAGAGCACCACCCCGAAGCGCTTTTCTCCCGGGCTTGGGAGCATTGTGCGCGGTTGGCGGGAACAGCCGGCCAGAGTGCTTGCAAAGCGGCCTCTGGAGGCAGCCGGGGAGGTCTTCCAGCGGGAGAGGGCCGGTTGTGCTCAGAGGCCCCACAGGCCAGGGGCAGGACCCAGCAGGGCCCCTGCCCCTGGCCAGCCTTGCCCAGGCCTTCCTGGCCTCCGGGGGTACTGCCCCAGCAAGGGGCAGGCTGCGGGGACTGGGTCCAGACATGCCCGGGCGCCTCCCCAGGCTCATCCCCGCTGGTGCCTTTCCCCTGGGCCTAGGCCTCGCTTGAGGCCTCCTTGGAGAGGAGGTTGCTGGCAGGGGCTGTCTCCACACTGCAAGGTGCTGGAGCTCAGAGGGCCTCGTCAGAGGGAAGGGACCAGCAAGGGGCTGGATGCCCAAGACCTCTTTGGCCCAGCAGCCTCAGGGCAGCAGGGAGAGCAAGAGGCCCAGGGTGCCCCTAGGTCGGCTCTGCCCCTTCCCACACAGGCGGCCAGCCCAGCAGCTGCCTGACAGACTCTGGCTCCCCCGAGCTCTCTGCCGGTGCAGGGGGCAGGAACAGACGTGTGCATGTGGTTCTGCCTTGGCCTGGGAGTGTGGACCCCCTGCCTGGCCCCCAGGCTCAGGGGCAAGGGCCGGGAGAGAGCACCACCCCGAAGCGCTTTTCTCCCGGGCTTGGGAGCATTGTGCGCGGCTGGCGGGAACAGCCGGCCAGAGTGCTTGCAAAGCGGCCTCTGGAGGCAGCCGGGGAGGTCTTCCAGCGGGAGAGGGCCGGTTGTGCTCAGAGGCCCCACAGGCCAGGGGCAGGACCCAGCAGGGCCCCTGCCCCTGGCCAGCCTTGCCCAGGCCTTCCTGGCCTCCGGGGGTACTGCCCCAGCAAGGGGCAGGCTGCGGGGACTGTGTCCAGACATGCCCGGGCGCCTCCCCAGGCTGATCCCCGCTGGTGCCTTTCCCCTGGGCCTAGGCCTCGCTTGAGGCCTCCTTGGAGAGGAGGTTGCTGGCAGGGGCTGTCTCTACACTGCAAGGTGCTGGAGATCAGAGGGCCTCGTCAGAGGGAAGGGACCAGCAAGGGGCTGGATGCCCAAGACCTCTTTGGCCCAGCAGCCTCAGGGCAGCAGGGAGAGCAAGAGGCCCAGGGTGCCCCTAGGTCGGCTCTGCCCCTTCCCACACAGGCGGCCAGCCCAGCAGCTGCCTGACAGACTCTGGCTCCCCCGAGCTCTCTGCCGGTGCAGGGGGCAGGAACAGACGTGTGCATGTGGTTCTGCCTTGGCCTGGGAGTGTGGACCCCCTGCCTGGCCCCCAGGCTCAGGGGCAAGGGCCGGGAGAGAGCACCACCCCGAAGCGCTTTTCTCCCGGGCTTGGGAGCATTGTGCGCGGCTGGCGGGAACAGCCGGCCAGAGTGCTTGCAAAGCGGCCTCTGGAGGCAGCTGGGGAGGTCTTCCAGCGGGAGAGGGCCGGTTGTGCTCAGAGGCCCCACAGGCCAGGGGCAGGACCCAGCAGGGCCCCTGCCCCTGGCCAGCCTTGCCCAGGCCTTCCTGGCCTCCGGGGGTACTGCCCCAGCAAGGGGCAGGCTGCGGGGACTGGGTCCAGACATGCCCGGGCGCCTCCCCAGGCTCATCCCCGCTGGTGCCTTTCCCCTGGGCCTAGGCCTCGCTTGAGGCCTCCTTGGAGAGGAGGTTGCTGGCAGGGGCTGTCTCCACACTGCAAGGTGCTGGAGCTCAGAGGGCCTCGTCAGAGGGAAGGGACCAGCAAGGGGCTGGATGCCCAAGACCTCTTTGGCCCAGCAGCCTCAGGGCAGCAGGGAGAGCAAGAGGCCCAGGGTGCCCCTAGGTCGGCTCTGCCCCTTCCCACACAGGCGGCCAGCCCAGCAGCTGCCTGACAGACTCTGGCTCCCCCGAGCTCTCTGCCGGTGCAGGGGGCAGGAACAGACGTGTGCATGTGGTTCTGCCTTGGCCTGGGAGTGTGGACCCCCTGCCTGGCCCCCAGGCTCAGGGGCAAGGGCCGGGAGAGAGCACCACCCCGAAGCGCTTTTCTCCCGGGCTTGGGAGCATTGTGCGCGGCTGGCGGGAACAGCCGGCCAGAGTGCTTGCAAAGCGGCCTCTGGAGGCAGCCGGGGAGGTCTTCCAGCGGGAGAGGGCCGGTTGTGCTCAGAGGCCCCACAGGCCAGGGGCAGGACCCAGCAGGGACCCTGCCCCTGGCCAGCCTTGCCCAGGCCTTCCTGGCCTCCGGGGGTACTGCCCCAGCAAGGGGCAGGCTGCGGGGACTGGGTCCAGACATGCCCGGGCGCCTCCCCAGGCTCATCCCCGCTGGTGCCTTTCCCCTGGGCCTAGGCCTCGCTTGAGGCCTCCTTGGAGAGGAGGTTGCTGGCAGGGGCTGTCTCCACACTGCAAGGTGCTGGAGCTCAGAGGGCCTCGTCAGAGGGAAGGGACCAGCAAGGGGCTGGATGCCCAAGACCTCTTTGGCCCAGCAGCCTCAGGGCAGCAGGGAGAGCAAGAGGCCCAGGGTGCCCCTAGGTCGGCTCTGCCCCTTCCCACACAGGCGGCCAGCCCAGCAGCTGCCTGACAGACTCTGGCTCCCCCGAGCTCTCTGCCGGTGCAGGGGGCAGGAACAGACGTGTGCATGTGGTTCTGCCTTGGCCTGGGAGTGTGGACTCCCTGCCTGGCCCCCAGGCTCAGGGGCAAGGGCCGGGAGAGAGCACCACCCCGAAGCGCTTTTCTCCCGGGCTTGGGAGCATTGTGCGCGGCTGGCGGGAACAGCCAGCCAGAGTGCTTGCAAAGCGGCCTCTGGAGGCAGCCGGGGAGGTCTTCCAGCGGGAGAGGGCCGGTTGTGCTCAGAGGCCCCACAGGCCAGGGGCAGGACCCAGCAGGGCCCCTGCCCCTGGCCAGCCTTGCCCAGGCCTTCCTGGCCTCCGGGGGTACTGCCCCAGCAAGGGGCAGGCTGCGGGGACTGGGTCCAGACATGCCCGGGCGCCTCCCCAGGCTCATCCCCGCTGGTGCCTTTCCCCTGGGCCTAGGCCTCGCTTGAGGCCTCCTTGGAGAGGAGGTTGCTGGCAGGGGCTGTCTCCACACTGCAACGTGCTGGAGCTCAGAGGGCCTCGTCAGAGGGAAGGGACCAGCAAGGGGCTGGATGCCCAAGACCTCTTTGGCCCAGCAGCCTCAGGGCAGCAGGGAGAGCAAGAGGCCCAGGGTGCCCCTAGGTCGGCTCTGCCCCTTCCCACACAGGCGGCCAGCCCAGCAGCTGCCTGACAGACTCTGGCTCCCCCGAGCTCTCTGCCGGTGCAGGGGGCAGGAACAGACGTGTGCATGTGGTTCTGCCTTGGCCTGGGAGTGTGGACCCCCTGCCTGGCCCCCAGCCTCAGGGGCAAGGGCCGGGAGAGAGCACCACCCCGAAGCGCTTTTCTCCCGGGCTTGGGAGCATTGTGCGCGGCTGGCGGGAACAGCCGGCCAGAGTGCTTGCAAAGCGGCCTTTGGAGGCAGCCGGGGAGGTCTTCCAGCGGGAGAGGGCCGGTTGTGCTCAGAGGCCCCACAGGCCAGGGGCAGGACCCAGCAGGGCCCCTGCCCCTGGCCAGCCTTGCCCAGGCCTTCCTGGCCTCCGGGGGTACTGCCCCAGCAAGGGGCAGGCTGCGGGGACTGGGTCCAGACATGCCCGGGCGCCTCCCCAGGCTCATCCCCGCTGGTGCCTTTCCCCTGGGCCTAGGCCTCGCTTGAGGCCTCCTTGGAGAGGAGGTTGCTGGCAGGGGCTGTCTCCACACTGCAAGGTGCTGGAGCTCAGAGGGCCTCGTCAGAGGGAAGGGACCAGCAAGGGGCTGGATGCCCAAGACCTCTTTGGCCCAGCAGCCTCAGGGCAGCAGGGAGAGCAAGAGGCCCAGGGTGCCCCTAGGTCGGCTCTGCCCCTTCCCACACAGGCGGCCAGCCCAGCAGCTGCCTGACAGACTCTGGCTCCCCCGAGCTCTCTGCCGGTGCAGGGGGCAGGAACAGACGTGTGCATGTGGTTCTGCCTTGGCCTGGGAGTGTGGACCCCCTGCCTGGCCCCCAGCCTCAGGGGCAAGGGCCGGGAGAGAGCACCACCCCGAAGCGCTTTTCTCCCGGGCTTGGGAGCATTGTGCGCGGCTGGCGGGAACAGCCGGCCAGAGTGCTTGCAAAGCGGCCTTTGGAGGCAGCCGGGGAGGTCTTCCAGCGGGAGAGGGCCGGTTGTGCTCAGAGGCCCCACAGGCCAGGGGCAGGACCCAGCAGGGCCCCTGCCCCTGGCCAGCCTTGCCCAGGCCTTCCTGGCCTCCGGGGGTACTGCCCCAGCAAGGGGCAGGCTGCGGGGACTGGTTCCAGACATGCCCGGGCGCCTCCCCAGGCTCATCCCCGCTGGTGCCTTTCCCCTGGGCCTAGGCCTCGCTTGAGGCCTCCTTGGAGAGGAGGTTGCTGGCAGGGGCTGTCTCCACACTGCAAGGTGCTGGAGCTCAGAGGGCCTGGTCAGAGGGAAGGGACCAGCAAGGGGCTGGATGCCCAAGACCTCTTTGGCCCAGCAGCCTCAGGGCAGCAGGGAGAGCAAGAGGCCCAGGGTGCCCCTAGGTCGGCTCTGCCCCTTCCCACACAGGCGGCCAGCCCAGCAGCTGCCTGACAGACTCTGGCTCCCCCGAGCTCTCTGCCGGTGCAGGGGGCAGGAACAGACGTGTGCATGTGGTTCTGCCTTGGCCTGGAAGTGTGGACCCCCTGCCTGGCCCCCAGGCTCAGGGGCAAGGGCCGGGAGAGAGCACCACCCCGAAGCGCTTTTCTCCCGGGCTTGGGAGCATTGTGCGCGGCTGGCGGGAACAGCCGGCCAGAGTGCTTGCAAAGCGGCCTCTGGAGGCAGCCGGGGAGGTCTTCCAGCGGGAGAGGGCCGGTTGTGCTCAGAGGCCCCACAGGCCAGGGGCAGGACCCAGCAGGGCCCCTGCCCCTGGCCAGCCTTGCCCAGGTCTTCCTGGCCTCCGGGGGTACTGCCCCAGCAAGGGGCAGGCTGCGGGGACTGGGTCCAGACATGCCCGGGCGCCTCCCCAGGCTCATCCCCGCTGGTGCCTTTCCCCTGGGCCTAGGCCTCGCTTGAGGCCTCCTTGGAGAGGAGGTTGCTGGCAGGGGCTGTCTCCACACTGCAAGGTGCTGGAGCTCAGAGGGCCTCGTCAGAGGGAAGGGACCAGCAAGGGGCTGGATGCCCAAGACCTCTTTGGCCCAGCAGCCTCAGGGCAGCAGGGAGAGCAAGAGGCCCAGGGTGCCCCTAGGTCGGCTCTGCCCCTTCCCACACAGGCGGCCAGCCCAGCAGCTGCCTGACAGACTCTGGCTCCCCCGAGCTCTCTGCCGGTGCAGGGGGCAGGAACAGACGTGTGCATGTGGTTCTGCCTTGGCCTGGGAGTGTGGACCCCCTGCCTGGCCCCCAGCCTCAGGGGCAAGGGCCGGGAGAGAGCACCACCCCGAAGCGCTTTTCTCCCGGGCTTGGGAGCATTGTGCGCGGCTGGCGGGAACAGCCGGCCAGAGTGCTTGCAAAGCGGCCTCTGGAGGCAGCCGGGGAGGTCTTCCAGCGGGAGAGGGCCGGTTGTGCTCAGAGGCCCCACAGGCCAGGGGCAGGACCCAGCAGGGCCCCTGCCCCTGGCCAGCCTTGCCCAGGCCTTCCTGGCCTCCGGGGGTACTGCCCCAGCAAGGGGCAGGCTGCGGGGACTGGGTCCAGACATGCCCGGGCGCCTCCCCAGGCTCATCCCCGCTGGTGCCTTTCCCCTGGGCCTAGGCCTCGCTTGAGGCCTCCTTGGAGAGGAGGTTGCTGGCAGGGGCTGTCTCCACACTGCAAGGTGCTGGAGCTCAGAGGGCCTCGTCAGAGGGAAGGGACCAGCAAGGGGCTGGATGCCCAAGACCTCTTTGGCCCAGCAGCCTCAGGGCAGCAGGGAGAGCAAGAGGCCCAGGGTGCCCCTAGGTCGGCTCTGCCCCTTCCCACACAGGCGGCCAGCCCAGCAGCTGCCTGACAGACTCTGGCTCCCCCGAGCTCTCTGCCGGTGCAGGGGGCAGGAACAGACGTGTGCATGTGGTTCTGCCTTGGCCTGGGAGTGTGGACCCCCTGCCTGGCCCCCAGGCTCAGGGGCAAGGGCCGGGAGAGAGCACCACCCCGAAGCGCTTTTCTCCCGGGCTTGGGAGCATTGTGCGCGGCTGGCAGGAACCGCCGGCCAGAGTGCTTGCAAAGCGGCCTCTGGAGGCAGCCGGGGAGGTCTTCCAGCGGGAGAGGGCCGGTTGTGCTCAGAGGCCCCACAGGCCAGGGGCAGGACCCAGCAGGGCCCCTGCCCCTGGCCAGCCTTGCCCAGGCCTTCCTGGCCTCCGGGGGTACTGCCCCAGCAAGGGGCAGGCTGCGGGGACTGGGTCCAGACATGCCCGGGCACCTCCCCAGGCTCATCCCCGCTGGTGCCTTTCCCCTGGGCCTAGGCCTCGCTTGAGGCCTCCTTGGAGAGGAGGTTGCTGGCAGGGGCTGTCTCCACACTGCAAGGTGCTGGAGCTCAGAGGGCCTCGTCAGAGGGAAGGGACCAGCAAGGGGCTGGATGCCCAAGACCTCTTTGGCCCAGCAGCCTCAGGGCAGCAGGGAGAGCAAGAGGCCCAGGGTGCCCCTAGGTCGGCTCTGCCCCTTCCCACACAGGCGGCCAGCCCAGCAGCTGCCTGACAGACTCTGGCTCCCCCGAGCTCTCTGCCGGTGCAGGGGGCAGGAACAGACGTGTGCATGTGGTTCTGCCTTGGCCTGGGAGTGTGGACCCCCTGCCTGGCCCCCAGGCTCAGGGGCAAGGGCCGGGAGAGAGCACGACCCCGAAGCGCTTTTCTCCCGGGCTTGGGAGCATTGTGCGCGGCTGGCGGGAACAGCCGGCCAGAGTGCTTGCAAAGCGGCCTCTGGAGGCAGCCGGGGAGGTCTTCCAGCGGGAGAGGGCCGGTTGTGCTCAGAGGCCCCACAGGCCAGGGGCAGGACCCAGCAGGGCCCCTGCCCCTGGCCAGCCTTGCCCAGGCCTTCCTGGCCTCCGGGGGTACTGCCCCAGCAAGGGGCAGGCTGCGGGGACTGGGTCCAGACATGCCCGGGCGCCTCCCCAGGCTCATCCCCGCTGGTGCCTTTCCCCTGGGCCTAGGCCTCGCTTGAGGCCTCCTTGGAGAGGAGGTTGCTGGCAGGGGCTGTCTCCACACTGCAAGGTGCTGGAGCTCAGAGGGCCTCGTCAGAGGGAAGGGACCAGCAAGGGGCTGGATGCCCAAGACCTCTTTGGCCCAGCAGCCTCAGGGCAGCAGGGAGAGCAAGAGGCCCAGGGTGCCCCTAGGTCGGCTCTGCCCCTTCCCACACAGGCGGCCAGCCCAGCAGCTGCCTGACAGACTCTGGCTCCCCCGAGCTCTCTGCCGGTGCAGGGGGCAGGAACAGACGTGTGCATGTGGTTCTGCCTTGGCCTGGGAGTGTGGACCCCCTGCCTGGACCCCAGGCTCAGGGGCAAGGGCCGGGAGAGAGCACCACCCCGAAGCGCTTTTCTCCCGGGCTTGGGAGCATTGTGCGCGGCTGGCAGGAACAGCCGGCCAGAGTGCTTGCAAAGCGGCCTCTGGAGGCAGCCGGGGAGGTCTTCCAGCGGGAGAGGGCCGGTTGTGCTCAGAGGCCCCACAGGCCAGGGGCAGGACCCAGCAGGGCCCCTGCCCCTGGCCAGCCTTGCCCAGGCTTTCCTGGCCTCCGGGGGTACTGCCCCAGCAAGGGGCAGGCTGCGGGGACTGGGTCCACACATGCCCGGGCGCCTCCCCAGGCTCATCCCCGCTGGTGCCTTTCCCCTGGGCCTAGGCCTCGCTTGAGGCCTCCCTGGAGAGGAGGTTGCTGGCAGGGGCTGTCTCCACACTGCAAGGTGCTGGAGCTCAGAGGGCCTCGTCAGAGGGAAGGGACCAGCAAGGGGCTGGATGCCCAAGACCTCTTTGGCCCAGCAGCCTCAGGGCAGCAGGGAGAGCAAGAGGCCCAGGGTGCCCCTAGGTCGGCTCTGCCCCTTCCCACACAGGCGGCCAGCCCAGCAGCTGCCTGACAGACTCTGGCTCCCCCGAGCTCTCTGCCGGTGCAGGGGGCAGGAACAGACGTGTGCATGTGGTTCTGCCTTGGCCTGGGAGTGTGGACCCCCTGCCTGGCCCCCAGGCTCAGGGGCAAGGGCCGGGAGAGAGCACCACCCCGAAGCGCTTTTCTCCCGGGCTTGGGAGCATTGTGCGCGGCTGGCGGGAACAGCCGGCCAGAGTGCTTGCAAAGCGGCCTTTGGAGGCAGCCGGGGAGGTCTTCCAGCGGGAGAGGGCCGGTTGTGCTCAGAGGCCCCACAGGCCAGGGGCAGGACCCAGCAGGGCCCCTGCCCCTGGCCAGCCTTGCCCAGGCCTTCCTGGCCTCCGGGGGTACTGCCCCAGCAAGGGGCAGGCTGCGGGGACTGGGTCCAGACATGCCCGGGCGCCTCCCCAGGCTCATCCCCGCTGGTGCCTTTCCCCTGGGCCTAGGCCTCGCTTGAGGCCTCCTTGGAGAGGAGGTTGCTGGCAGGGGCTGTCTCCACACTGCAAGGTGCTGGAGCTCAGAGGGCCTCGTCAGAGGGAAGGGACCAGCAAGGGGCTGGATGCCCAAGACCTCTTTGGCCCAGCAGCCTCAGGGCAGCAGGGAGAGCAAGAGGCCCAGGGTGCCCCTAGGTCGGCTCTGCCCCTTCCCACACAGGCGGCCAGCCCAGCAGCTGCCTGACAGACTCTGGCTCCCCCGAGCTCTCTGCCGGTGCAGGGGGCAGGAACAGACGTGTGCATGTGGTTCTGCCTTGGCCTGGGAGTGTGGACCCCCTGCCTGGCCCCCAGGCTCAGGGGCAAGGGCCGGGAGAGAGCACCACCCCGAAGCGCTTTTCTCCCGGGCTTGGGAGCATTGTGCGCGGCTGGCGGGAACAGCCGGCCAGAGTGCTTGCAAAGCGGCCTTTGGAGGCAGCCGGGGAGGTCTTCCAGCGGGAGAGGGCCGGTTGTGCTCAGAGGCCCCACAGGCCAGGGGCAGGACCCAGCAGGGCCCCTGCCCCTGGCCAGCCTTGCCCATGCCTTCCTGGCCTCCGGGGGTACTGCCCCAGCAAGGGGCAGGCTGCGGGGACTGGGTCCAGACATGCCCGGGCGCCTCCCCAGGCTCATCCCCGCTGGTGCCTTTCCCCTGGGCCTAGGCCTCGCTTGAGGCCTCCTTGGAGAGGAGGTTGCTGGCAGGGGCTGTCTCCACACTGCAAGGTGCTGGAGCTCAGAGGGCCTCGTCAGAGGGAAGGGACCAGCAAGGGGCTGGATGCCCAAGACCTCTTTGGCCCAGCAGCCTCAGGGCAGCAGGGAGAGCAAGAGGCCCAGGGTGCCCCTAGGTCGGCTCTGCCCCTTCCCACACAGGCGGCCAGCCCAGCAGCTGCCTGACAGACTCTGGCTCCCCCGAGCTCTCTGCCGGTGCAGGGGGCAGGAACAGACGTGTGCATGTGGTTCTGCCTTGGCCTGGGAGTGTGGACCCCCTGCCTGGCCCCCAGGCTCAGGGGCAAGGGCCGGGAGAGAGCACCACCCCGAAGCGCTTTTCTCCCGGGCTTGGGAGCATTGTGCGCGGCTGGCGGGAACAGCCGGCCAGAGTGCTTGCAAAGCGGCCTCTGGAGGCAGCCGGGGAGGTCTTCCAGCGGGAGAGGGCCGGTTGTGCTCAGAGGCCCCACAGGCCAGGGGCAGGACCCAGCAGGGCCCCTGCCCCTGGCCAGCCTTGCCCAGGCCTTCCTGGCCTCCGGCGGGTACTGCCCCAGCAAGGGGCAGGCTGCGGGGACTGGGTCCAGACATGCCCGGGCGCCTCCCCAGGCTGATCCCCGCTGGTGCCTTTCCCCTGGGCCTAGGCCTCGCTTGAGGCCTCCTTGGAGATGAGGTTGCTGGCAGGGGCTGTCTCCACACTGCAAGGTGCTGGAGCTCAGAGGGCCTCGTCAGAGGGAAGGGACCAGCAAGGGGCTGGATGCCCAAGACCTCTTTGACCCAGCAGCCTCAGGGCAGCAGGGAGAGCAAGAGGCCCAGGGTGCCCCTAGGTCGGCTCTGCCCCTTCCCACACAGGCGGCCAGCCCAGCAGCTGCCTGACAGACTCTGGCTCCCCCGAGCTCTCTGCCGGTGCAGGGGGCAGGAACAGACGTGTGCATGTGGTTCTGCCTTGGCCTGGGAGTGTGGAGCCCCTGCCTGGCCCCCAGGCTCAGGGGCAAGGGCCGGGAGAGAGCACCACCCCGAAGCGCTTTTCTCCCGGGCTTGGGAGCATTGTGCGCGGCTGGCGGGAACAGCCGGCCAGAGTGCTTGCAAAGCGGCCTCTGGAGGCAGCCGGGGAGGTCTTCCAGCGGGAGAGGGCCGGTTGTGCTCAGAGGCCCCACAGGCCAGGGGCAGGACCCAGCAGGGCCCCTGCCCCTGGCCAGCCTTGCCCAGGCCTTCCTGGCCTCTGGGGGTACTGCCCCAGCAAGGGGCAGGCTGCGGGGACTGGGTCCAGACATGCCCGGGCGCCTCCCCAGGCTCATCCCCGCTGGTGCCTTTCCCCTGGGCCTAGGCCTCGCTTGAGGCCTCCTTGGAGAGGAGGTTGCTGGCAGGGGCTGTCTCCACACTGCAAGGTGCTGGAGCTCAGAGGGCCTCGTCAGAGGGAAGGGACCAGCAAGGGGCTGGATGCCCAAGACCTCTTTGGCCCAGCAGCCTCAGGGCAGCAGGGAGAGCAAGAGGCCCAGGGTGCCCCTAGGTCGGCTCTGCCCCTTCCCACACAGGCGGCCAGCCCAGCAGCTGCCTGACAGACTCTGGCTCCCCCGAGCTCTCTGCCGGTGCAGGGGGCAGGAACAGACGTGTGCATGTGGTTCTGCCTTGGCCTGGGAGTGTGGACCCCCTGCCTGGCCCCCAGGCTCAGGGGCAAGGGCCGGGAGAGAGCACCACCCCGAAGCGCTTTTCTCCCGGGCTTGGGAGCATTGTGCGCGGCTGGCGGGAACAGCCGGCCAGAGTGCTTGCAAAGCGGCCTCTGGAGGCAGCCGGGGAGGTCTTCCAGCGGGAGAGGGCCGGTTGTGCTCAGAGGCCCCACAGGCCAGGGGCAGGACCCAGCAGGGCCCCTGCCCCTGGCCAGCCTTGCCCAGGCCTTCCTGGCCTCCGGGGGTACTGCCCCAGCAAGGGGCAGGCTGCGGGGACTGGGTCCAGACATGCCCGGGCGCCTCCCCAGGCTCATCCCCGCTGGTGCCTTTCCCCTGGGCCTAGGCCTCGCTTGAGGCCTCCTTGGAGAGGAGGTTGCTGGCAGGGGCTGTCTCCACACTGCAAGGTGCTGGAGCTCAGAGGGCCTCGTCAGAGGGAAGGGACCAGCAAGGGGCTGGATGCCCAAGACCTCTTTGGCCCAGCAGCCTCAGGGCAGCAGGGAGAGCAAGAGGCCCAGGGTGCCCCTAGGTCGGCTCTGCCCCTTCCCACACAGGCGGCCAGCCCAGCAGCTGCCTGACAGACTCTGGCTCCCCCGAGCTCTCTGCCGGTGCAGGGGGCAGGAACAGACGTGTGCATGTGGTTCTGCCTTGGCCTGGGAGTGTGGAGCCCCTGCCTGGCCCCCAGGCTCAGGGGCAAGGGCCGGGAGAGAGCACCACCCCGAAGCGCTTTTCTCCCGGGCTTGGGAGCATTGTGCGCGGCTGGCGGGAACAGCCGGCCAGAGTGCTTGCAAAGCGGCCTCTGGAGGCAGCCGGGGAGGTCTTCCAGCGGGAGAGGGCCGGTTGTGCTCAGAGGCCCCACAGGCCAGGGGCAGGACCCAGCAGGGCCCCTGCCCCTGGCCAGCCTTGCCCAGGCCTTCCTGGCCTCCGGGGGTACTGCCCCAGCAAGGGGCAGGCTGCGGGGACTGGGTCCAGACATGCCCGGGCGCCTCCCCAGGCTCATCCCCGCTGGTGCCTTTCCCCTGGGCCTAGGCCTCGCTTGAGGCCTCCTTGGAGAGGAGGTTGCTGGCAGGGGCTGTCTCCACACTGCAAGGTGCTGGAGCTCAGAGGGCCTCGTCAGAGGGAAGGAACCAGCAAGGGGCTGGATGCCCAAGACCTCTTTGGCCCAGCAGCCTCAGGGCAGCAGGGAGAGCAAGAGGCCCAGGGTGCCCCTAGGTCGGCTCTGCCCTTTCCCACACAGGCGGCCAGCCCAGCAGCTGCCTGACAGACTCTGGCTCCCCCGAGCTCTCTGCCGGTGCAGGGGGCAGGAACAGACGTGTGCATGTGGTTCTGCCTTGGCCTGGGAGTGTGGAGCCCCTGCCTGGCCCCCAGCCTCAGGGGCAAGGGCCGGGAGAGAGCACCACCCCGAAGCGCTTTTCTCCCGGGCTTGGGAGCATTGTGCGCGGCTGGCGGGAACAGCCGGCCAGAGTGCTTGCAAAGCGGCCTCTGGAGGCAGCCGGGGAGGTCTTCCAGCGGGAGAGGGCCGGTTGTGCTCAGAGGCCCCACAGGCCAGGGGCAGGACCCAGCAGGGCCCCTGCCCCTGGCCAGCCTTGCCCAGGCCTTCCTGGCCTCCGGGGGTACTGCCCCAGCAAGGGGCAGGCTGCGGGGACTGGGTCCAGACATGCCCGGGCGCCTCCCCAGGCTCATCCCCGCTGGTGCCTTTCCCCTGGGCCTAGGCCTCGCTTGAGGCCTCCTTGGAGAGGAGGTTGCTGGCAGGGGCTGTCTCCACACTGCAAGGTGCTGGAGCTCAGAGGGCCTCGTCAGAGGGAAGGAACCAGCAAGGGGCTGGATGCCCAAGACCTCTTTGGCCCAGCAGCCTCAGGGCAGCAGGGAGAGCAAGAGGCCCAGGGTGCCCCTAGGTCGGCTCTGCCCCTTCCCACACAGGCGGCCAGCCCAGCAGCTGCCTGACAGACTCTGGCTCCCCCGAGCTCTCTGCCGGTGCAGGGGGCAGGAACAGACGTGTGCATGTGGTTCTGCCTTGGCCTGGGAGTGTGGACCCCCTGCCTGGCCCCCAGGCTCAGGGGCAAGGGCCGGGAGAGAGCACCACCCCGAAGCGCTTTTCTCCCGGGCTTGGGAGCATTGTGCGCGGCTGGCGGGAACAGCCGGCCAGAGTGCTTGCAAAGCGGCCTTTGGAGGCAGCCGGGGAGGTCTTCCAGCGGGAGAGGGCCAGTTGTGCTCAGAGGCCCCACAGGCCAGGGGCAGGACCCAGCTGGGCCCCTGCCCCTGGCCAGCCTTGCCCAGGCCTTCCTGGCCTCCGGGGGTACTGCCCCAGCAAGGGGCAGGCTGCGGGGACTGGGTCCAGACATGCCCGGGCGCCTCCCCAGGCTCATCCCCGCTGGTGCCTTTCCCCTGGGCCTAGGCCTCGCTTGAGGCCTCCTTGGAGACGAGGTTGCTGGCAGGGGCTGTCTCCACACTGCAAGGTGCTGGAGCTCAGAGGGCCTCGTCAGAGGGAAGGGACCAGCAAGGGGCTGGATGCCCAAGACCTCTTTGGCCCAGCAGCCTCAGGGCAGCAGGGAGAGCAAGAGGCCCAGGGTGCCCCTAGGTCGGCTCTGCCCCTTCCCACACAGGCGGCCAGCCCAGCAGCTGCCTGACAGACTCTGGCTCCCCCGAGCTCTCTGCCGGTGCAGGGGGCAGGAACAGACGTGTGCATGTGGTTCTGCCTTGGCCTGGGAGTGTGGACCCCCTGCCTGGCCCCCAGGCTCAGGGGCAAGGGCCGGGAGAGAGCACCACCCCGAAGCGCTTTTCTCCCGGGCTTGGGAGCATTGTGCGCGGCTGGCGGGAACAGCCGGCCAGAGTGCTTGCAAAGCGGCCTCTGGAGGCAGCCGGGGAGGTCTTCCAGCGGGAGAGGGCCGGTTGTGCTCAGAGGCCCCACAGGCCAGGGGCAGGACCCAGCAGGGCCCCTGCCCCTGGCCAGCCTTGCCCAGGCCTTCCTGGCCTCCGGGGGTACTGCCCCAGCAAGGGGCAGGCTGCGGGGACTGGGTCCAGACATGCCCGGGCGCCTCCCCAGGCTCATCCCCGCTGGTGCCTTTCCCCTGGGCCTAGGCCTCGCTTGAGGCCTCCCTGGAGAGGAGGTTGCTGGCAGGGGCTGTCTCCACACTGCAAGGTGCTGGAGCTCAGAGGGCCTCGTCAGAGGGAAGGGACCAGCAAGGGGCTGGATGCCCAAGACCTCTTTGGCCCAGCAGCCTCAGGGCAGCAGGGAGAGCAAGAGGCCCAGGGTGCCCCTAGGTCGGCTCTGCCCCTTCCCACACAGGCGGCCAGCCCAGCAGCTGCCTGACAGACTCTGGCTCCCCCGAGCTCTCTGCCGGTGCAGGGGGCAGGAACAGACGTGTGTATGTGGCTCTGCCTTGGCCTGGGAGTGTGGACCCCCTGCCTGGCCCCCAGGCTCAGGGGCAAGGGCCGGGAGAGAGCACCACCCCGAAGCGCTTTTCTCCCGGGCTTGGGAGCATTGTGCGCGGCTGGCGGGAACAGCCGGCCAGAGTGCTTGCAAAGCGGCCTTTGGAGGCAGCCGGGGAGGTCTTCCAGCGGGAGAGGGCCGGTTGTGCTCAGAGGCCCCACAGGCCAGGGGCAGGACCCAGCAGGGCCCCTGCCCCTGGCCAGCCTTGCCCAGGCCTTCCTGGCCTCCGGGGGTACTGCCCCAGCAAGGGGCAGGCTGCGGGGACTGGGTCCAGACATGCCCGGGCGCCTCCCCAGGCTCATCCCCGCTGGTGCCTTTCCCCTGGGCCTAGGCCTCGCTTGAGGCCTCCTTGGAGAGGAGGTTGCTGGCAGGGGCTGTCTCCACACTGCAAGGTGCTGGAGCTCAGAGGGCCTCGTCAGAGGGAAGGGACCAGCAAGGGGCTGGATGCCCAAGAACTCTTTGGCCCAGCAGCCTCAGGGCAGCAGGGAGAGCAAGAGGCCCAGGGTGCCCCTAGGTCGGCTCTGCCCCTTCCCACACAGGCGGCCAGCCCAGCAGCTGCCTGACAGACTCTGGCTCCCCCGAGCTCTCTGCCGGTGCAGGGGGCAGGAACAGACGTGTGCATGTGGTTCTGCCTTGGCCTGGGAGTGTGGAGCCCCTGCCTGGCCCCCAGGCTCAGGGGCAAGGGCCGGGAGAGAGCACCACCCCGAAGCGCTTTTCTCCCGGGCTTGGGAGCATTGTGCGCGGCTGGCGGGAACAGCCGGCCAGAGTGCTTGCAAAGCGGCCTTTGGAGGCAGCCGGGGAGGTCTTCCAGCGGGAGAGGGCCGGTTGTGCTCAGAGGCCCCACAGGCCAGGGGCAGGACCCAGCAGGGCCCCTGCCCCTGGCCAGCCTTGCCCAGGCCTTCCTGGCCTCCGGGGGTAGTGCCCCAGCAAGGGGCAGGCTGCGGGGACTGGGTCCAGACATGCCCGGGCGCCTCCCCAGGCTCATCCCCGCTGGTGCCTTTCCCCTGGACCTAGGCCTCGCTTGAGGCCTCCTTGGAGAGGAGGTTGCTGGCAGGGGCTGTCTCCACACTGCAAGGTGCTGGAGCTCAGAGGGCCTCGTCAGAGGGAAGGGACCAGCAAGGGGCTGGATGCCCAAGACCTCTTTGGCCCAGCAGCCTCAGGGCAGCAGGGAGAGCAAGAGGCCCAGGGTGCCCCTAGGTCGGCTCTGCCCCTTCCCACACAGGCGGCCAGCCCAGCAGCTGCCTGACAGACTCTGGCTCCCCCGAGCTCTCTGCCGGTGCAGGGGGCAGGAACAGACGTGTGCATGTGGTTCTGCCTTGGCCTGGGAGTGTGGACCCCCTGCCTGGCCCCCAGGCTCAGGGGCAAGGGCCGGGAGAGAGCACCACCCCGAAGCGCTTTTCTCCCGGGCTTGGGAGCATTGTGCGCGGCTGGCGGGAACAGCCGGCCAGAGTGCTTGCAAAGCGGCCTCTGGAGGCAGCCGGGGAGGTCTTCCAGCGGGAGAGGGCCGGTTGTGCTCAGAGGCCCCACAGGCCAGGGGCAGGACCCAGCAGGGCCCCTGCCCCTGGCCAGCCTTGCCCAGGCCTTCCTGGCCTCCGGGGGTACTGCCCCAGCAAGGGGCAGGCTGCGGGGACTGGGTCCAGACATGCCCGGGCGCCTCCCCAGGCTCATCCCCGCTGGTGCCTTTCCCCTGGGCCTAGGCCTCGCTTGAGGCCTCCCTGGAGAGGAGGTTGCTGGCAGGGGCTGTCTCCACACTGCAAGGTGCTGGAGCTCAGAGGGCCTCGTCAGAGGGAAGGGACCAGCAAGGGGCTGGATGCCCAAGACCTCTTTGGCCCAGCAGCCTCAGGGCAGCAGGGAGAGCAAGAGGCCCAGGGTGCCCCTAGGTCGGCTCTGCCCCTTCCCACACAGGCGGCCAGCCCAGCAGCTGCCTGACAGACTCTGGCTCCCCCGAGCTCTCTGCCGGTGCAGGGGGCAGGAACAGACGTGTGCATGTGGTTCTGCCTTGGCCTGGGAGTGTGGACCCCCTGCCTGGCCCCCAGGCTCAGGGGCAAGGGCCGGGAGAGAGCACCACCCCGAAGCGCTTTTCTCCCGGGCTTGGGAGCATTGTGCGCGGCTGGTGGGAACAGCCGGCCAGAGTGCTTGCAAAGCGGCCTTTGGAGGCAGCCGGGGAGGTCTTCCAGCGGGAGAGGGCCGGTTGTGCTCAGAGGCCCCACAGGCCAGGGGCAGGACCCAGCAGGGCCCCTGCCCCTGGCCAGCCTTGCCCAGGCCTTCCTGGCCTCCGGGGGTACTGCCCCAGCAAGGGGCAGGCTGCGGGGACTGGGTCCAGACATGCCCGGGCGCCTCCCCAGGCTCATCCCCGCTGGTGCCTTTCCCCTGGGCCTAGGCCTCGCTTGAGGCCTCCCTGGAGAGGAGGTTGCTGGCAGGGGCTGTCTCCACACTGCAAGGTGCTGGAGCTCAGAGGGCCTCGTCAGAGGGAAGGGACCAGCAAGGGGCTGGATGCCCAAGACCTCTTTGGCCCAGCAGCCTCAGGGCAGCAGGGAGAGCAAGAGGCCCAGGGTGCCCCTAGGTCGGCTCTGCCCCTTCCCACACAGGCGGCCAGCCCAGCAGCTGCCTGACAGACTCTGGCTCCCCCGAGCTCTCTGCCGGTGCAGGGGGCAGGAACAGACGTGTGCATGTGGTTCTGCCTTGGCCTGGGAGTGTGGAGCCCCTGCCTGGCCCCCAGGCTCAGGGGCAAGGGCCGGGAGAGAGCACCACCCCGAAGCGCTTTTCTCCCGGGCTTGGGAGCATTGTGCGCGGCTGGCGGGAACAGCCGGCCAGAGTGCTTGCAAAGCGGCCTTTGGAGGCAGCCGGGGAGGTCTTCCAGCGGGAGAGGGCCGGTTGTGCTCAGAGGCCCCACAGGCCAGGGGCAGGACCCAGCAGGGCCCCTGCCCCTGGCCAGCCTTGCCCAGGCCTTCCTGGCCTGCGGGGGCACTGCCCCAGCAAGGGGCAGGCTGCGGGGACTGGGTCCAGACATGCCCGGGCGCCTCCCCAGGCTCATCCCCGCTGGTGCCTTTCCCCTGGGCCTAGGCCTCGCTTGAGGCCTCCTTGGAGAGGAGGATGCTGGCAGGGGCTGTCTCCACACTGCAAGGTGCTGGAGCTCAGAGGGCCTCGTCAGAGGGAAGGGACCAGCAAGGGGCTGGATGCCCAAGACCTCTTTGGCCCAGCAGCCTCAGGGCAGCAGGGAGAGCAAGAGGCCCAGGGTGCCCCTAGGTCGGCTCTGCCCCTTCCCACACAGGCGGCCAGCCCAGCAGCTGCCTGACAGACTCTGGCTCCCCCGAGCTCTCTGCCGGTGCAGGGGGCAGGAACAGACGTGTGCATGTGGTTCTGCCTTGGCCTGGGAGTGTGGAGCCCCTGCCTGGCCCCCAGGCTCAGGGGCAAGGGCCGGGAGAGAGCACCACCCCGAAGCGCTTTTCTCCCGGGCTTGGGAGCATTGTGCGCGGCTGGCGGGAACAGCCGGCCAGAGTGCTTGCAAAGCGGCCTCTGGAGGCAGCCGGGGAGGTCTTCCAGCGGGAGAGGGCCGGTTGTGCTCAGAGGCCCCACAGGCCAGGGGCAGGACCCAGCAGGGCCCCTGCCCCTGGCCAGCCTTGCCCAGGCCTTCCTGGCCTCCGGGGGTACTGCCCCAGCAAGGGGCAGGCTGCGGGAACTGGGTCCAGACATGCCCGGGCGCCTCCCCAGGCTGATCCCCGCTGGTGCCTTTCCCCTGGGCCTAGGCCTCGCTTGAGGCCTCCCTGGAGAGGAGGTTGCTGGCAGGGGCTGTCTCCACACTGCAAGGTGCTGGAGCTCAGAGGGCCTCGTCAGAGGGAAGGGACCAGCAAGGGGCTGGATGCCCAAGACCTCTTTGGCCCAGCAGCCTCAGGGCAGCAGGGAGAGCAAGAGGCCCAGGGTGGCCCTAGGTCGGCTCTGCCCCTTCCCACACAGGCGGCCAGCCCAGCAGCTGCCTGACAGACTCTGGCTCCCCCGAGCTCTCTGCCGGTGCAGGGGGCAGGAACAGACGTGTGCATGTGGTTCTGCCTTGGCCTGGGAGTGTGGACCCCCTGCCTGGCCCCCAGGCTCAGGGGCAAGGGCCGGGAGAGAGCACCACCCCGAAGCGCTTTTCTCCCGGACTTGGGAGCATTGTGCGCGGCTGGCGGGAACAGCCGGCCAGAGTGCTTGCAAAGCGGCCTTTGGAGGCAGCCGGGGAGGTTTTCCAGCGGGAGAGGGCCGGTTGTGCTCAGAGGCCCCACAGGCCAGGGGCAGGACCCAGCAGGGCCCCTGCCCCTGGCCAGCCTTGCCCAGGCCTTCCTGGCCTCCGGGGGTACTGCCCCAGCAAGGGGCAGGCTGCGGGGACTGGGTCCAGACATGCCCGGGCGCCTCCCCAGGCTCATCCCCGCTGGTGCCTTTCCCCTGGGCCTAGGCCTCGCTTGAGGCCTCCCTGGAGAGGAGGTTGCTGGCAGGTGCTGTCTCCACACTGCAAGGTGCTGGAGAACAGAGGGCCTCGTCAGAGGGAAGGGACCAGCAAGGGGCTGGATGCCCAAGACCTCTTTGGCCCAGCAGCCTCAGGGCAGCAGGGAGAGCAAGAGGCCCAGGGTGCCCCTAGGTCGGCTCTGCCCCTTCCCACACAGGCGGCCAGCCCAGCAGCTGCCTGACAGACTCTGGCTCCCCCGAGCTCTCTGCCGGTGCAGGGGGCAGGAACAGACGTGTGCATGTGGTTCTGCCTTGGCCTGGGAGTGTGGACCCCCTGCCTGGCCCCCAGGCTCAGGGGCAAGGGCCGGGAGAGAGCACCACCCCGAAGCGCTTTTCTCCCGGGCTTGGGAGCATTGTGCGCGGCTGGTGGGAACAGCCGGCCAGAGTGCTTGCAAAGCGGCCTCTGGAGGCAGCCGGGGAGGTCTTCCAGCGGGAGAGGGCCGGTTGTGCTCAGAGGCCCCACAGGCCAGGGGCAGGACCCAGCAGGGCCCCTGCCCCTGGCCAGCCTTGCCCAGGCCTTCCTGGCCTCCGGGGGTACTGCCCCAGCAAGGGGCAGGCTGCGGGGACTGGGTCCAGACATGCCCGGGCGCCTCCCCAGGCTCATCCCCGCTGGTGCCTTTCCCCTGGGCCTAGGCCTCGCTTGAGGCCTCCCTGGAGAGGAGGTTGCTGGCAGGGGCTGTCTCCACACTGCAAGGTGCTGGAGCTCAGAGGGCCTCGTCAGAGGGAAGGGACCAGCAAGGGGCTGGATGCCCAAGACCTCTTTGGCCCAGCAGCCTCAGGGCAGCAGGGAGAGCAAGAGGCCCAGGGTGCCCCTAGGTCGGCTCTGCCCCTTCCCACACAGGCGGCCAGCCCAGCAGCTGCCTGACAGACTCTGGCTCCCCCGAGCTCTCTGCCGGTGCAGGGGGCAGGAACAGACGTGTGCATGTGGTTCTGCCTTGGCCTGGGAGTGTGGAGCCCCTGCCTGGCCCCCAGGCTCAGGGGCAAGGGCCGGGAGAGAGCACCACCCCGAAGCGCTTTTCTCCCGGGCTTGGGAGCATTGTGCGCGGCTGGCGGGAACAGCCGGCCAGAGTGCTTGCAAAGCGGCCTTTGGAGGCAGCCGGGGAGGTCTTCCAGCGGGAGAGGGCCGGTTGTGCTCAGAGGCCCCACAGGCCAGGGGCAGGACCCAGCAGGGCCCCTGCCCCTGGCCAGCCTTGCCCAGGCCTTCCTGGCCTCCGGGGGCACTGCCCCAGCAAGGGGCAGGCTGCGGGGACTGGGTCCAGACATGCCCGGGCGCCTCCCCAGGCTCATCCCCGCTGGTGCCTTTCCCCTGGGCCTAGGCCTCGCTTGAGGCCTCCTTGGAGAGGAGGTTGCTGGCAGGGGCTGTCTCCACACTGCAAGGTGCTGGAGCTCAGAGGGCCTCGTCAGAGGGAAGGGACCAGCAAGGGGCTGGATGCCCAAGACCTCTTTGGCCCAGCAGCCTCAGGGCAGCAGGGAGAGCAAGAGGCCCAGGGTGCCCCTAGGTCGGCTCTGCCCCTTCCCACACAGGCGGCCAGCCCAGCAGCTGCCTGACAGACTCTGGCTCCCCCGAGCTCTCTGCCGGTGCAGGGGGCAGGAACAGACGTGTGCATGTGGTTCTGCCTTGGCCTGGGAGTGTGGAGCCCCTGCCTGGCCCCCAGGCTCAGGGGCAAGGGCCGGGAGAGAGCACCACCCCGAAGCGCTTTTCTCCCGGGCTTGGGAGCATTGTGCGCGGCTGGCGGGAACAGCCGGCCAGAGTGCTTGCAAAGCGGCCTTTGGAGGCAGCCGGGGAGGTCTTCCAGCGGGAGAGGGCCGGTTGTGCTCAGAGGCCCCACAGGCCAGGGGCAGGACCCAGCAGGGCCCCTGCCCCTGGCCAGCCTTGCCCAGGCCTTCCTGGCCTCCGGGGGTAGTGCCCCAGCAAGGGGCAGGCTGCGGGGACTGGGTCCAGACATGCCCGGGCGCCTCCCCAGGCTCATCCCCGCTGGTGCCTTTCCCCTGGACCTAGGCCTCGCTTGAGGCCTCCTTGGAGAGGAGGTTGCTGGCAGGGGCTGTCTCCACACTGCAAGGTGCTGGAGCTCAGAGGGCCTCGTCAGAGGGAAGGGACCAGCAAGGGGCTGGATGCCCAAGACCTCTTTGGCCCAGCAGCCTCAGGGCAGCAGGGAGAGCAAGAGGCCCAGGGTGCCCCTAGGTCGGCTCTGCCCCTTCCCACACAGGCGGCCAGCCCAGCAGCTGCCTGACAGACTCTGGCTCCCCCGAGCTCTCTGCCGGTGCAGGGGGCAGGAACAGACGTGTGCATGTGGTTCTGCCTTGGCCTGGGAGTGTGGACCCCCTGCCTGGCCCCCAGGCTCAGGGGCAAGGGCCGGGAGAGAGCACCACCCCGAAGCGCTTTTCTCCCGGGCTTGGGAGCATTGTGCGCGGCTGGCGGGAACAGCCGGCCAGAGTGCTTGCAAAGCGGCCTCTGGAGGCAGCCGGGGAGGTCTTCCAGCGGGAGAGGGCCGGTTGTGCTCAGAGGCCCCACAGGCCAGGGGCAGGACCCAGCAGGGCCCCTGCCCCTGGCCAGCCTTGCCCAGGCCTTCCTGGCCTCCGGGGGTACTGCCCCAGCAAGGGGCAGGCTGCGGGGACTGGGTCCAGACATGCCCGGGCGCCTCCCCAGGCTCATCCCCGCTGGTGCCTTTCCCCTGGGCCTAGGCCTCGCTTGAGGCCTCCCTGGAGAGGAGGTTGCTGGCAGGGGCTGTCTCCACACTGCAAGGTGCTGGAGCTCAGAGGGCCTCGTCAGAGGGAAGGGACCAGCAAGGGGCTGGATGCCCAAGACCTCTTTGGCCCAGCAGCCTCAGGGCAGCAGGGAGAGCAAGAGGCCCAGGGTGCCCCTAGGTCGGCTCTGCCCCTTCCCACACAGGCGGCCAGCCCAGCAGCTGCCTGACAGACTCTGGCTCCCCCGAGCTCTCTGCCGGTGCAGGGGGCAGGAACAGACGTGTGCATGTGGTTCTGCCTTGGCCTGGGAGTGTGGACCCCCTGTCTGGCCCCCAGGCTCAGGGGCAAGGGCCGGGAGAGAGCACCACCCCGAAGCGCTTTTCTCCCGGGCTTGGGAGCATTGTGCGCGGCTGGTGGGAACAGCCGGCCAGAGTGCTTGCAAAGCGGCCTCTGGAGGCAGCCGGGGAGGTCTTCCAGCGGGAGAGGGCCGGTTGTGCTCAGAGGCCCCACAGGCCAGGGGCAGGACCCAGCAGGGCCCCTGCCCCTGGCCAGCCTTGCCCAGGCCTTCCTGGCCTCCGGGGGTACTGCCCCAGCAAGGGGCAGGCTGCGGGGACTGGGTCCAGACATGCCCGGGCGCCTCCCCAGGCTCATCCCCGCTGGTGCCTTTCCCCTGGGCCTAGGCCTCGCTTGAGGCCTCCCTGGAGAGGAGGTTGCTGGCAGGGGCTGTCTCCACACTGCAAGGTGCTGGAGCTCAGAGGGCCTCGTCAGAGGGAAGGGACCAGCAAGGGGCTGGATGCCCAAGACCTCTTTGGCCCAGCAGCCTCAGGGCAGCAGGGAGAGCAAGAGGCCCAGGGTGCCCCTAGGTCGGCTCTGCCCCTTCCCACACAGGCGGCCAGCCCAGCAGCTGCCTGACAGACTCTGGCTCCCCCGAGCTCTCTGCCGGTGCAGGGGGCAGGAACAGACGTGTGCATGTGGTTCTGCCTTGGCCTGGGAGTGTGGAGCCCCTGCCTGGCCCCCAGGCTCAGGGGCAAGGGCCGGGAGAGAGCACCACCCCGAAGCGCTTTTCTCCCGGGCTTGGGAGCATTGTGCGCGGCTGGCGGGAACAGCCGGCCAGAGTGCTTGCAAAGCGGCCTTTGGAGGCAGCCGGGGAGGTCTTCCAGCGGGAGAGGGCCGGTTGTGCTCAGAGGCCCCACAGGCCAGGGGCAGGACCCAGCAGGGCCCCTGCCCCTGGCCAGCCTTGCCCAGGCCTTCCTGGCCTCCGGGGGCACTGCCCCACCAAGGGGCAGGCTGCGGGGACTGGGTCCAGACATGCCCGGGCGCCTCCCCAGGCTCATCCCCGCTGGTGCCTTTCCCCTGGGCCTAGGCCTCGCTTGAGGCCTCCTTGGAGAGGAGGATGCTGGCAGGGGCTGTCTCCACACTGCAAGGTGCTGGAGCTCAGAGGGCCTCGTCAGAGGGAAGGGACCAGCAAGGGGCTGGATGCCCAAGACCTCTTTGGCCCAGCAGCCTCAGGGCAGCAGGGAGAGCAAGAGGCCCAGGGTGCCCCTAGGTCGGCTCTGCCCCTTCCCACACAGGCGGCCAGCCCAGCAGCTGCCTGACAGACTCTGGCTCCCCCGAGCTCTCTGCCGGTGCAGGGGGCAGGAACAGACGTGTGCATGTGGTTCTGCCTTGGCCTGGGAGTGTGGACCCCCTGCCTGGCCCCCAGGCTCAGGGGCAAGGGCCGGGAGAGAGCACCACCCCGAAGCGCTTTTCTCCCGGGCTTGGGAGCATTGTGCGCGGCTGGCGGGAACAGCCGGCCAGAGTGCTTGCAAAGCGGCCTCTGGAGGCAGCCGGGGAGGTCTTCCAGCGGGAGAGGGCCGGTTGTGCTCAGAGGCCCCACAGGCCAGGGGCAGGACCCAGCAGGGCCCCTGCCCCTGGCCAGCCTTGCCCAGGCCTTCCTGGCCTCCGGGGGTACTGCCCCAGCAAGGGGCAGGCTGCGGGAACTGGGTCCAGACATGCCCGGGCGCCTCCCCAGGCTCATCCCCGCTGGTGCCTTTCCCCTGGGCCTAGGCCTCGCTTGAGGCCTCCCTGGAGAGGAGGTTGCTGGCAGGGGCTGTCTCCACACTGCAAGGTGCTGGAGCTCAGAGGGCCTCGTCAGAGGGAAGGGACCAGCAAGGGGCTGGATGCCCAAGACCTCTTTGGCCCAGCAGCCTCAGGGCAGCAGGGAGAGCAAGAGGCCCAGGGTGGCCCTAGGTCGGCTCTGCCCCTTCCCACACAGGCGGCCAGCCCAGCAGCTGCCTGACAGACTCTGGCTCCCCCGAGCTCTCTGCCGGTGCAGGGGGCAGGAACAGACGTGTGCATGTGGTTCTGCCTTGGCCTGGGAGTGTGGACCCCCTGCCTGGCCCCCAGGCTCAGGGGCAAGGGCCGGGAGAGAGCACCACCCCGAAGCGCTTTTCTCCCGGACTTGGGAGCATTGTGCGCGGCTGGCGGGAACAGCCGGCCAGAGTGCTTGCAAAGCGGCCTTTGGAGGCAGCCGGGGAGGTTTTCCAGCGGGAGAGGGCCGGTTGTGCTCAGAGGCCCCACAGGCCAGGGGCAGGACCCAGCAGGGCCCCTGCCCCTGGCCAGCCTTGCCCAGGCCTTCCTGGCCTCCGGGGGTACTGCCCCAGCAAGGGGCAGGCTGCGGGGACTGGGTCCAGACATGCCCGGGCGCCTCCCCAGGCTCATCCCCGCTGGTGCCTTTCCCCTGGGCCTAGGCCTCGCTTGAGGCCTCCCTGGAGAGGAGGTTGCTGGCAGGGGCTGTCTCCACACTGCAAGGTGCTGGAGAACAGAGGGCCTCGTCAGAGGGAAGGGACCAGCAAGGGGCTGGATGCCCAAGACCTCTTTGGCCCAGCAGCCTCAGGGCAGCAGGGAGAGCAAGAGGCCCAGGGTGCCCCTAGGTCGGCTCTGCCCCTTCCCACACAGGCGGCCAGCCCAGCAGCTGCCTGACAGACTCTGGCTCCCCCGAGCTCTCTGCCGGTGCAGGGGGCAGGAACAGACGTGTGCATGTGGTTCTGCCTTGGCCTGGGAGTGTGGACCCCCTGCCTGGCCCCCAGGCTCAGGGGCAAGGGCCGGGAGAGAGCACCACCCCGAAGCGCTTTTCTCCCGGGCTTGGGAGCATTGTGCGCGGCTGGTGGGAACAGCCGGCCAGAGTGCTTGCAAAGCGGCCTCTGGAGGCAGCCGGGGAGGTCTTCCAGCGGGAGAGGGCCGGTTGTGCTCAGAGGCCCCACAGGCCAGGGGCAGGACCCAGCAGGGCCCCTGCCCCTGGCCAGCCTTGCCCAGGCCTTCCTGGCCTCCGGGGGTACTGCCCCAGCAAGGGGCAGGCTGCGGGGACTGGGTCCAGACATGCCCGGGCGCCTCCCCAGGCTCATCCCCGCTGGTGCCTTTCCCCTGGGCCTAGGCCTCGCTTGAGGCCTCCCTGGAGAGGAGGTTGCTGGCAGGGGCTGTCTCCACACTGCAAGGTGCTGGAGCTCAGAGGGCCTCGTCAGAGGGAAGGGACCAGCAAGGGGCTGGATGCCCAAGACCTCTTTGGCCCAGCAGCCTCAGGGCAGCAGGGAGAGCAAGAGGCCCAGGGTGCCCCTAGGTCGGCTCTGCCCCTTCCCACACAGGCGGCCAGCCCAGCAGCTGCCTGACAGACTCTGGCTCCCCCGAGCTCTCTGCCGGTGCAGGGGGCAGGAACAGACGTGTGCATGTGGTTCTGCCTTGGCCTGGGAGTGTGGAGCCCCTGCCTGGCCCCCAGGCTCAGGGGCAAGGGCCGGGAGAGAGCACCACCCCGAAGCGCTTTTCTCCCGGGCTTGGGAGCATTGTGCGCGGCTGGCGGGAACAGCCGGCCAGAGTGCTTGCAAAGCGGCCTTTGGAGGCAGCCGGGGAGGTCTTCCAGCGGGAGAGGGCCGGTTGTGCTCAGAGGCCCCACAGGCCAGGGGCAGGACCCAGCAGGGCCCCTGCCCCTGGCCAGCCTTGCCCAGGCCTTCCTGGCCTCCGGGGGCACTGCCCCAGCAAGGGGCAGGCTGCGGGGACTGGGTCCAGACATGCCCGGGCGCCTCCCCAGGCTCATCCCCGCTGGTGCCTTTCCCCTGGGCCTAGGCCTCGCTTGAGGCCTCCTTGGAGAGGAGGTTGCTGGCAGGGGCTGTCTCCACACTGCAAGGTGCTGGAGCTCAGAGGGCCTCGTCAGAGGGAAGGGACCAGCAAGGGGCTGGATGCCCAAGACCTCTTTGGCCCAGCAGCCTCAGGGCAGCAGGGAGAGCAAGAGGCCCAGGGTGCCCCTAGGTCGGCTCTGCCCCTTCCCACACAGGCGGCCAGCCCAGCAGCTGCCTGACAGACTCTGGCTCCCCCGAGCTCTCTGCCGGTGCAGGGGGCAGGAACAGACGTGTGCATGTGGTTCTGCCTTGGCCTGGGAGTGTGGACCCCCTGCCTGGCCCCCAGGCTCAGGGGCAAGGGCCGGGAGAGAGCACCACCCCGAAGCGCTTTTCTCCCGGGCTTGGGAGCATTGTGCGCGGCTGGCGGGAACAGCCGGCCAGAGTGCTTGCAAAGCGGCCTTTGGAGGCAGCCGGGGAGGTCTTCCAGCGGGAGAGGGCCGGTTGTGCTCAGAGGCCCCACAGGCCAGGGGCAGGACCCAGCAGGGCCCCTGCCCCTGGCCAGCCTTGCCCAGGCCTTCCTGGCCTCCGGGGGTACTGCCCCAGCAAGGGGCAGGCTGCGGGTCTGGGTCCAGACATGCCCGGGCGCCTCCCCAGGCTCATCCCCGCTGGTGCCTTTCCCCTGGGCCTAGGCCTCGCTTGAGGCCTCCCTGGAGAGGAGGTTGCTGGCAGGGGCTGTCTCCACACTGCAAGGTGCTGGAGCTCAGAGGGCCTCGTCAGAGGGAAGGGACCAGCAAGGGGCTGGATGCCCAAGACCTCTTTGGCCCAGCAGCCTCAGGGCAGCAGGGAGAGCAAGAGGCCCAGGGTGCCCCTAGGTCGGCTCTGCCCCTTCCCACACAGGCGGCCAGCCCAGCAGCTGCCTGACAGACTCTGGCTCCCCCGAGCTCTCTGCCGGTGCAGGGGGCAGGAACAGACGTGTGCATGTGGTTCTGCCTTGGCCTGGGAGTGTGGACCCCCTGCCTGGCCCCCAGGCTCAGGGGCAAGGGCCGGGAGAGAGCACCACCCCGAAGCGCTTTTCTCCCGGGCTTGGGAGCATTGTGCGCGGCTGGCGGGAACAGCCGGCCAGAGTGCTTGCAAAGCGGCCTCTGGAGGCAGCCGGGGAGGTCTTCCAGCGGGAGAGGGCCGGTTGTGCTCAGAGGCCCCACAGGCCAGGGGCAGGACCCAGCAGGGCCCCTGCCCCTGGCCAGCCTTGCCCAGGCCTTCCTGGCCTCCGGGGGTACTGCCCCAGCAAGGGGCAGGCTGCGGGGACTGGGTCCAGACATGCCCGGGCGCCTCCCCAGGCTCATCCCCGCTGGTGCCTTTCCCCTGGGCCTAGGCCTCGCTTGAGGCCTCCTTGGAGAGGAGGTTGCTGGCAGGGGCTGTCTCCACACTGCAAGGTGCTGGAGCTCAGAGGGCCTCGTCAGAGGGAAGGGACCAGCAAGGGGCTGGATGCCCAAGACCTCTTTGGCCCAGCAGCCTCAGGGCAGCAGGGAGAGCAAGAGGCCCAGGGTGCCCCTAGGTCGGCTCTGCCCCTTCCCACACAGGCGGCCAGCCCAGCAGCTGCCTGACAGACTCTGGCTCCCCCGAGCTCTCTGCCGGTGCAGGGGGCAGGAACAGACGTGTGTATGTGGCTCTGCCTTGGCCTGGGAGTGTGGACCCCCTGCCTGGCCCCCAGGCTCAGGGGCAAGGGCCGGGAGAGAGCACCACCCCGAAGCGCTTTTCTCCCGGGCTTGGGAGCATTGTGCGCGCTGGCGGGAACAGCCGGCCAGAGTGCTTGCAAAGCGGCCTCTGGAGGCAGCCGGGGAGGTCTTCCAGCGGGAGAGGGCCGGTTGTGCTCAGAGGCCCCACAGGCCAGGGGCAGGACCCAGCAGGGCCCCTGCCCCTGGCCAGCCTTGCCCAGGCCTTCCTGGCCTCCGGGGGTACTGCCCCAGCAAGGGGCAGGCTGCGGGGACTGGGTCCAGACATGCCCGGGCGCCTCCCCAGGCTCATCCCCGCTGGTGCCTTTCCCCTGGGCCTAGGCCTCGCTTGAGGCCTCCTTGGAGAGGAGGTTGCTGGCAGGGGCTGTCTCCACACTGCAAGGTGCTGGAGCTCAGAGGGCCTGGTCAGAGGGAAGGGACCAGCAAGGGGCTGGATGCCCAAGACCTCTTTGGCCCAGCAGCCTCAGGGCAGCAGGGAGAGCAAGAGGCCCAGGGTGCCCCTAGGTCGGCTCTGCCCCTTCCCACACAGGCGGCCAGCCCAGCAGCTGCCTGACAGACTCTGGCTCCCCCGAGCTCTCTGCCGGTGCAGGGGGCAGGAACAGACGTGTGCATGTGGTTCTGCCTTGGCCTGGGAGTGTGGACCCCCTGCCTGGCCCCCAGGCTCAGGGGCAAGGGCCGGGAGAGAGCACCACCCCGAAGCGCTTTTCTCCCGGGCTTGGGAGCATTGTGCGCGGCTGGCGGGAACAGCCGGCCAGAGTGCTTGCAAAGCGGCCTCTGGAGGCAGCCGGGGAGGTCTTCCAGCGGGAGAGGGCCGGTTGTGCTCAGAGGCCCCACAGGCCAGGGGCAGGACCCAGCAGGGCCCCTGCCCCTGGCCAGCCTTGCCCAGGCCTTCCTGGCCTCCGGGGGTACTGCCCCAGCAAGGGGCAGGCTGCGGGGACTGGGTCCAGACATGCCCGGGCGCCTCCCCAGGCTCATCCCCGCTGGTGCCTTTCCCCTGGGCCTAGGCCTCGCTTGAGGCCTCCTTGGAGAGGAGGTTGCTGGCAGGGGCTGTCTCCACACTGCAAGGTGCTGGAGCTCAGAGGGCCTCGTCAGAGGGAAGGGACCAGCAAGGGGCTGGATGCCCAAGACCTCTTTGGCCCAGCAGCCTCAGGGCAGCAGGGAGAGCAAGAGGCCCAGGGTGCCCCTAGGTCGGCTCTGCCCCTTCCCACACAGGCGGCCAGCCCAGCAGCTGCCTGACAGTCTCTGGCTCCCCCGAGCTCTCTGCCGGTGCAGGGGGCAGGAACAGACGTGTGCATGTGGTTCTGCCTTGGCCTGGGAGTGTGGACCCCCTGCCTGGCCCCCAGGCTCAGGGGCAAGGGCCGGGAGAGAGCACCACCCCGAAGCGCTTTTCTCCCGGGCTTGGGAGCATTGTGCGCGGCTGGCGGGAACAGCCGGCCAGAGTGCTTGCAAAGCGGCCTCTGGAGGCAGCCGGGGAGGTCTTCCAGCGGGAGAGGGCCGGTTGTGCTCAGAGGCCCCACAGGCCAGGGGCAGGACCCAGCAGGGCCCCTGCCCCTGGCCAGCCTTGCCCAGGCCTTCCTGGCCTCCGGGGGTACTGCCCCAGCAAGGGGCAGGCTGCGGGGACTGGGTCCAGACATGCCCGGGCGCCTCCCCAGGCTCATCCCCGCTGGTGCCTTTCCCCTGGGCCTAGGCCTCGCTTGAGGCCTCCTTGGAGAGGAGGTTGCTGGCAGGGGCTGTCTCCACACTGCAAGGTGCTGGAGCTCAGAGGGCCTCGTCAGAGGGAAGGGACCAGCAAGGGGCTGGATGCCCAAGACCTCTTTGGCCCAGCAGCCTCAGGGCAGCAGGGAGAGCAAGAGGCCCAGGGTGCCCCTAGGTTGGCTCTGCCCCTTCCCACACAGGCGGCCAGCCCAGCAGCTGCCTGACAGACTCTGGCTCCCCCGAGCTCTCTGCCGGTGCAGGGGGCAGGAGCAGACGTGTGCATGTGGTTCTGCCTTGGCCTGGGAGTGTGGACCCCCTGCCTGGCCCCCAGGCTCAGGGGCAAGGGCCGGGAGAGAGCACCACCCCGAAGCGCTTTTCTCCCGGGCTTGGGAGCATTGTGCGCGGCTGGCGGGAACAGCCGGCCAGAGTGCTTGCAAAGCGGCCTCTGGAGGCAGCCGGGGAGGTCTTCCAGCGGGAGAGGGCCGGTTGTGCTCAGAGGCCCCACAGGCCAGGGGCAGGACCCAGCAGGGCCCCTGCCCCTGGCCAGCCTTGCCCAGGCCTTCCTGGCCTCCGGGGGTACTGCCCCAGCAAGGGGCAGGCTGCGGGGACTGGGTCCAGACATGCCCGGGCGCCTCCCCAGGCTCATCCCCGCTGGTGCCTTTCCCCTGGGCCTAGGCCTCGCTTGAGGCCTCCTTGGAGAGTAGGTTGCTGGCAGGGGCTGTCTCCACACTGCAAGGTGCTGGAGCTCAGAGGGCCTGGTCAGAGGGAAGGGACCAGCAAGGGGCTGGATGCCCAAGACCTCTTTGGCCCAGCAGCCTCAGGGCAGCAGGGAGAGCAAGAGGCCCAGGGTGCCCCTAGGTCGGCTCTGCCCCTTCCCACACAGGCGGCCAGCCCAGCAGCTGCCTGACAGACTCTGGCTCCCCCGAGCTCTCTGCCGGTGCAGGGGGCAGGAACAGACGTGTGCATGTGGTTCTGCCTTGGCCTGGGAGTGTGGACCCCCTGCCTGGCCCCCAGGCTCAGGGGCAAGGGCCGGGAGAGAGCACCACCCCGAAGCGCTTTTCTCCCGGGCTTGGGAGCATTGTGCGCGGCTGGCGGGAACAGCCGGCCAGAGTGCTTGCAAAGCGGCCTCTGGAGGCAGCCGGGGAGGTCTTCCAGCGGGAGAGGGCCGGTTGTGCTCAGAGGCCCCACAGGCCAGGGGCAGGACCCAGCAGGGCCCCTGCCCCTGGCCAGCCTTGCCCAGGCCTTCCTGGCCTCCGGGGGTACTGCCCCAGCAAGGGGCAGGCTGCGGGGACTGGGTCCAGACATGCCCGGGCGCCTCCCCAGGCTCATCCCCGCTGGTGCCTTTCCCCTGGGCCTAGGCCTCGCTTGAGGCCTCCTTGGAGAGGAGGTTGCTGGCAGGGGCTGTCTCCACACTGCAAGGTGCTGGAGCTCAGAGGGCCTCGTCAGAGGGAAGGGACCAGCAAGGGGCTGGATGCCCAAGACCTCTTTGGCCCAGCAGCCTCAGGGCAGCAGGGAGAGCAAGAGGCCCAGGGTGCCCCTAGGTCGGCTCTGCCCCTTCCCACACAGGCGGCCAGCCCAGCAGCTGCCTGACAGACTCTGGCTCCCCCGAGCTCTCTGCCGGTGCAGGGGGCAGGAACAGACGTGTGCATGTGGTTCTGCCTTGGCCTGGGAGTGTGGACCCCCTGCCTGGCCCCCAGGCTCAGGGGCAAGGGCCGGGAGAGAGCACCACCCCGAAGCGCTTTTCTCCCGGGCTTGGGAGCATTGTGCGCGGCTGGCGGGAACAGCCGGCCAGAGTGCTTGCAAAGCGGCCTCTGGAGGCAGCCGGGGAGGTCTTCCAGCGGGAGAGGGCCGGTTGTGCTCAGAGGCCCCACAGGCCAGGGGCAGGACCCAGCAGGGCCCCTGCCCCTGGCCAGCCTTGCCCAGGCCTTCCTGGCCTCCGGGGGTACTGCCCCAGCAAGGGGCAGGCTGCGGGGACTGGGTCCAGACATGCCCGGGCGCCTCCCCAGGCTCATCCCCGCTGGTGCCTTTCCCCTGGGCCTAGGCCTCGCTTGAGGCCTCCTTGGAGAGGAGGTTGCTGGCAGGGGCTGTCTCCACACTGCAAGGTGCTGGAGCTCAGAGGGCCTCGTCAGAGGGAAGGGACCAGCAAGGGGCTGGATGCCCAAGACCTCTTTGGCCCAGCAGCCTCAGGGCAGCAGGGAGAGCAAGAGGCCCAGGGTGCCCCTAGGTCGGCTCTGCCCCTTCCCACACAGGCGGCCAGCCCAGCAGCTGCCTGACAGACTCTGGCTCCCCCGAGCTCTCTGCCGGTGCAGGGGGCAGGAACAGACGTGTGCATGTGGTTCTGCCTTGGCCTGGGAGTGTGGACCCCCTGCCTGGCCCCCAGGCTCAGGGGCAAGGGCCGGGAGAGAGCACCACCCCGAAGCGCTTTTCTCCCGGGCTTGGGAGCATTGTGCGCGGCTGGCGGGAACAGCCGGCCAGAGTGCTTGCAAAGCGGCCTCTGGAGGCAGCCGGGGAGGTCTTCCAGCGGGAGAGGGCCGGTTGTGCTCAGAGGCCCCACAGGCCAGGGGCAGGACCCAGCAGGGCCCCTGCCCCTGGCCAGCCTTGCCCAGGCCTTCCTGGCCTCCGGGGGTACTGCCCCAGCAAGGGGCAGGCTGCGGGGACTGGGTCCAGACATGCCCGGGCGCCTCCCCAGGCTCATCCCCGCTGGTGCCTTTCCCCTGGGCCTAGGCCTCGCTTGAGGCCTCCTTGGAGAGGAGGTTGCTGGCAGGGGCTGTCTCCACACTGCAAGGTGCTGGAGCTCAGAGGGCCTGGTCAGAGGGAAGGGACCAGCAAGGGGCTGGATGCCCAAGACCTCTTTGGCCCAGCAGCCTCAGGGCAGCAGGGAGAGCAAGAGGCCCAGGGTGCCCCTAGGTCGGCTCTGCCCCTTCCCACACAGGCGGCCAGCCCAGCAGCTGCCTGACAGACTCTGGCTCCCCCGAGCTCTCTGCCGGTGCAGGGGGCAGGAGCAGACGTGTGCATGTGGTTCTGCCTTGGCCTGGGAGTGTGGACCCCCTGCCTGGCCCCCAGGCTCAGGGGCAAGGGCCGGGAGAGAGCACCACCCCGAAGCGCTTTTCTCCCGGGCTTGGGAGCATTGTGCGCGGCTGGCGGGAACAGCCGGCCAGAGTGCTTGCAAAGCGGCCTCTGGAGGCAGCCGGGGAGGTCTTCCAGCGGGAGAGGGCCGGTTGTGCTCAGAGGCCCCACAGGCCAGGGGCAGGACCCAGCAGGGCCCCTGCCCCTGGCCAGCCTTGCCCAGGCCTTCCTGGCCTCCGGGGGTACTGCCCCAGCAAGGGGCAGGCTGCGGGGACTGGGTCCAGACATGCCCGGGCGCCTCCCCAGGCTCATCCCCGCTGGTGCCTTTCCCCTGGGCCTAGGCCTCGCTTGAGGCCTCCTTGGAGAGGAGGTTGCTGGCAGGGGCTGTCTCCACACTGCAAGGTGCTGGAGCTCAGAGGGCCTCGTCAGAGGGAAGGGACCAGCAAGGGGCTGGATGCCCAAGACCTCTTTGGCCCAGCAGCCTCAGGGCAGCAGGGAGAGCAAGAGGCCCAGGGTGCCCCTAGGTCGGCTCTGCCCCTTCCCACACAGGCAGCCAGCCCAGCAGCTGCCTGACAGACTCTGGCTCCCCCGAGCTCTCTGCTGGTGCAGGGGGCAGGAACAGATGTGTGCATGTGGTTCTGCCTTGGCCTGGGAGTGTGGACCCCCTGCCTGGCCCCCAGGCTCAGGGGCAAGGGCCGGGAGAGAGCACCACCCCGAAGCGCTTTTCTCCCGGGCTTGGGAGCATTGTGCGCGGCTGGCGGGAACAGCCGGCCAGAGTGCTTGCAAAGCGGCCTCTGGAGGCAGCCGGGGAGGTCTTCCAGCGGGAGAGGGCCGGTTGTGCTCAGAGGCCCCACAGGCCAGGGGCAGGACCCAGCAGGGCCCCTGCCCCTGGCCAGCCTTGCCCAGGCCTTCCTGGCCTCCGGGGGTACTGCCCCAGCAAGGGGCAGGCTGCGGGGACTGGGTCCAGACATGCCCGGGCGCCTCCCCAGGCTCATCCCCGCTGGTGCCTTTCCCCTGGGCCTAGGCCTCGCTTGAGGCCTCCTTGGAGAGGAGGTTGCTGGCAGGGGCTGTCTCCACACTGCAAGGTGCTGGAGCTCAGAGGGCCTCGTCAGAGGGAAGGGACCAGCAAGGGGCTGGATGCCCAAGACCTCTTTGGCCCAGCAGCCTCAGGGCAGCAGGGAGAGCAAGAGGCCCAGGGTGCCCCTAGGTCGGCTCTGCCCCTTCCCACACAGGCGGCCAGCCCAGCAGCTGCCTGACAGACTCTGGCTCCCCCGAGCTCTCTGCCGGTGCAGGGGGCAGGAGCAGACGTGTGCATGTGGTTCTGCCTTGGCCTGGGAGTGTGGACCCCCTGCCTGGCCCCCAGGCTCAGGGGCAAGGGCCGGGAGAGAGCACCACCCCGAAGCGCTTTTCTCCCGGGCTTGGGAGCATTGTGCGCGGCTGGCGGGAACAGCCGGCCAGAGTGCTTGCAAAGCGGCCTCTGGAGGCAGCCGGGGAGGTCTTCCAGCGGGAGAGGGCCGGTTGTGCTCAGAGGCCCCACAGGCCAGGGGCAGGACCCAGCAGGGCCCCTGCCCCTGGCCAGCCTTGCCCAGGCCTTCCTGGCCTCCGGGGGTACTGCCCCAGCAAGGGGCAGGCTGCGGGGACTGGGTCCAGACATGCCCGGGCGCCTCCCCAGGCTCATCCCCGCTGGTGCCTTTCCCCTGGGCCTAGGCCTCGCTTGAGGCCTCCTTGGAGAGGAGGTTGCTGGCAGGGGCTGTCTCCACACTGCAAGGTGCTGGAGCTCAGAGGGCCTGGTCAGAGGGAAGGGACCAGCAAGGGGCTGGATGCCCAAGACCTCTTTGGCCCAGCAGCCTCAGGGCAGCAGGGAGAGCAAGAGGCCCAGGGTGCCCCTAGGTCGGCTCTGCCCCTTCCCACACAGGCGGCCAGCCCAGCAGCTGCCTGACAGACTCTGGCTCCCCCGAGCTCTCTGCCGGTGCAGGGGGCAGGAACAGACGTGTGCATGTGGTTCTGCCTTGGCCTGGGAGTGTGGACCCCCTGCCTGGCCCCCAGGCTCAGGGGCAAGGGCCGGGAGAGAGCACCACCCCGAAGCGCTTTTCTCCCGGGCTTGGGAGCATTGTGCGCGGCTGGCGGGAACAGCCGGCCAGAGTGCTTGCAAAGCGGCCTCTGGAGGCAGCCGGGGAGGTCTTCCAGCGGGAGAGGGCCGGTTGTGCTCAGAGGCCCCACAGGCCAGGGGCAGGACCCAGCAGGGCCCCTGCCCCTGGCCAGCCTTGCCCAGGCCTTCCTGGCCTCCGGGGGTACTGCCCCAGCAAGGGGCAGGCTGCGGGGACTGGGTCCAGACATGCCCGGGCGCCTCCCCAGGCTCATCCCCGCTGGTGCCTTTCCCCTGGGCCTAGGCCTCGCTTGAGGCCTCCTTGGAGAGGAGGTCGCTGGCAGGGGCTGTCTCCACACTGCAAGGTGCTGGAGCTCAGAGGGCCTCGTCAGAGGGAAGGGACCAGCAAGGGGCTGGATGCCCAAGACCTCTTTGGCCCAGCAGCCTCAGGGCAGCAGGGAGAGCAAGAGGCCCAGGGTGCCCCTAGGTCGGCTCTGCCCCTTCCCACACAGGCGGCCAGCCCAGCAGCTGCCTGACAGACTCTGGCTCCCCCGAGCTCTCTGCCGGTGCAGGGGGCAGGAACAGACGTGTGCATGTGGTTCTGCCTTGGCCTGGGAGTGTGGACCCCCTGCCTGGCCCCCAGGCTCAGGGGCAAGGGCCGGGAGAGAGCACCACCCCGAAGCGCTTTTCTCCCGGGCTTGGGAGCATTGTGCGCGGCTGGCGGGAACAGCCGGCCAGAGTGCTTGCAAAGCAGCCTCTGGAGGCAGCCGGGGAGGTCTTCCAGCGGGAGAGGGCCGGTTGTGCTCAGAGGCCCCACAGGCCAGGGGCAGGACCCAGCAGGGCCCCTGCCCCTGGCCAGCCTTGCCCAGGCCTTCCTGGCCTCCGGGGGTACTGCCCCAGCAAGGGGCAGGCTGCGGGGACTGGGTCCAGACATGCCCGGGCGCCTCCCCAGGCTCATCCCCGCTGGTGCCTTTCCCCTGGGCCTAGGCCTCGCTTGAGGCCTCCTTGGAGAGGAGGTTGCTGGCAGGGGCTGTCTCCACACTGCAAGGTGCTGGAGCTCAGAGGGCCTCGTCAGAGGGAAGGGACCAGCAAGGGGCTGGATGCCCAAGACCTCTTTGGCCCAGCAGCCTCAGGGCAGCAGGGAGAGCAAGAGGCCCAGGGTGCCCCTAGGTCGGCTCTGCCCCTTCCCACACAGGCGGCCAGCCTAGCAGCTGCCTGACAGTCTCTGGCTCCCCCGAGCTCTCTGCCGGTGCAGGGGGCAGGAACAGACGTGTGCATGTGGTTCTGCCTTGGCCTGGGAGTGTGGACCCCCTGCCTGGCCCCCAGGCTCAGGGGCAAGGGCCGGGAGAGAGCACCACCCCGAAGCGCTTTTCTCCCGGGCTTGGGAGCATTGTGCGCGGCTGGCGGGAACAGCCGGCCAGAGTGCTTGCAAAGCGGCCTCTGGAGGCAGCCGGGGAGGTCTTCCAGCGGGAGAGGGCCGGTTGTGCTCAGAGGCCCCACAGGCCAGGGGCAGGACCCAGCAGGGCCCCTGCCCCTGGCCAGCCTTGCCCAGGCCTTCCTGGCCTCCGGGGGTACTGCCCCAGCAAGGGGCAGGCTGCGGGGACTGGGTCCAGACATGCCCGGGCGCCTCCCCAGGCTCAAACCCGCTGGTGCCTTTCCCCTGGGCCTAGGCCTCGCTTGAGGCCTCCTTGGAGAGGAGGTTGCTGGCAGGGGCTGTCTCCACACTGCAAGGTGCTGGAGCTCAGAGGGCCTCGTCAGAGGGAAGGGACCAGCAAGGGGCTGGATGCCCAAGACCTCTTTGGCCCAGCAGCCTCAGGGCAGCAGGGAGAGCAAGAGGCCCAGGGTGCCCCTAGGTTGGCTCTGCCCCTTCCCACACAGGCGGCCAGCCCAGCAGCTGCCTGACAGACTCTGGCTCCCCCGAGCTCTCTGCCGGTGCAGGGGGCAGGAGCAGACGTGTGCATGTGGTTCTGCCTTGGCCTGGGAGTGTGGACCCCCTGCCTGGCCCCCAGGCTCAGGGGCAAGGGCCGGGAGAGAGCACCACCCCGAAGCGCTTTTCTCCCGGGCTTGGGAGCATTGTGCGCGGCTGGCGGGAACAGCCGGCCAGAGTGCTTGCAAAGCGGCCTCTGGAGGCAGCCGGGGAGGTCTTCCAGCGGGAGAGGGCCGGTTGTGCTCAGAGGCCCCACAGGCCAGGGGCAGGACCCAGCAGGGCCCCTGCCCCTGGCCAGCCTTGCCCAGGCCTTCCTGGCCTCCGGGGGTACTGCCCCAGCAAGGGGCAGGCTGCGGGGACTGGGTCCAGACATGCCCGGGCGCCTCCCCAGGCTCATCCCCGCTGGTGCCTTTCCCCTGGGCCTAGGCCTCGCTTGAGGCCTCCTTGGAGAGGAGGTTGCTGGCAGGGGCTGTCTCCACACTGCAAGGTGCTGGAGCTCAGAGGGCCTGGTCAGAGGGAAGGGACCAGCAAGGGGCTGGATGCCCAAGACCTCTTTGGCCCAGCAGCCTCAGGGCAGCAGGGAGAGCAAGAGGCCCAGGGTGCCCCTAGGTCGGCTCTGCCCCTTCCCACACAGGCGGCCAGCCCAGCAGCTGCCTGACAGACTCTGGCTCCCCCGAGCTCTCTACCGGTGCAGGGGGCAGGAACAGACGTGTGCATGTGGTTCTGCCTTGGCCTGGGAGTGTGGACCCCCTGCCTGGCCCCCAGGCTCAGGGGCAAGGGCCGGGAGAGAGCACCACCCCGAAGCGCTTTTCTCCCGGGCTTGGGAGCATTGTGCGCGGCTGGCGGGAACAGCCGGCCAGAGTGCTTGCAAAGCAGCCTCTGGAGGCAGCCGGGGAGGTCTTCCAGCGGGAGAGGGCCGGTTGTGCTCAGAGGCCCCACAGGCCAGGGGCAGGACCCAGCAGGGCCCCTGCCCCTGGCCAGCCTTGCCCAGGCCTTCCTGGCCTCCGGGGGTACTGCCCCAGCAAGGGGCAGGCTGCGGGGACTGGGTCCAGACATGCCCGGGCGCCTCCCCAGGCTCATCCCCGCTGGTGCCTTTCCCCTGGGCCTAGGCCTCGCTTGAGGCCTCCTTGGAGAGGAGGTTGCTGGCAGGGGCTGTCTCCACACTGCAAGGTGCTGGAGCTCAGAGGGCCTCGTCAGAGGGAAGGGACCAGCAAGGGGCTGGATGCCCAAGACCTCTTTGGCCCAGCAGCCTCAGGGCAGCAGGGAGAGCAAGAGGCCCAGGGTGCCCCTAGGTCGGCTCTGCCCCTTCCCACACAGGCGGCCAGCCTAGCAGCTGCCTGACAGTCTCTGGCTCCCCCGAGCTCTCTGCCGGTGCAGGGGGCAGGAACAGACGTGTGCATGTGGTTCTGCCTTGGCCTGGGAGTGTGGACCCCCTGCCTGGCCCCCAGGCTCAGGGGCAAGGGCCGGGAGAGAGCACCACCCCGAAGCGCTTTTCTCCCGGGCTTGGGAGCATTGTGCGCGGCTGGCGGGAACAGCCGGCCAGAGTGCTTGCAAAGCGGCCTCTGGAGGCAGCCGGGGAGGTCTTCCAGCGGGAGAGGGCCGGTTGTGCTCAGAGGCCCCACAGGCCAGGGGCAGGACCCAGCAGGGCCCCTGCCCCTGGCCAGCCTTGCCCAGGCCTTCCTGGCCTCCGGGGGTACTGCCCCAGCAAGGGGCAGGCTGCGGGGACTGGGTCCAGACATGCCCGGGCGCCTCCCCAGGCTCATCCCCGCTGGTGCCTTTCCCCTGGGCCTAGGCCTCGCTTGAGGCCTCCTTGGAGAGGAGGTTGCTGGCAGGGGCTGTCTCCACACTGCAAGGTGCTGGAGCTCAGAGGGCCTGGTCAGAGGGAAGGGACCAGCAAGGGGCTGGATGCCCAAGACCTCTTTGGCCCAGCAGCCTCAGGGCAGCAGGGAGAGCAAGAGGCCCAGGGTGCCCCTAGGTCGGCTCTGCCCCTTCCCACACAGGCGGCCAGCCCAGCAGCTGCCTGACAGACTCTGGCTCCCCCGAGCTCTCTGCCGGTGCAGGGGGCAGGAACAGACGTGTGCATGTGGTTCTGCCTTGGCCTGGGAGTGTGGACCCCCTGCCTGGCCCCCAGGCTCAGGGGCAAGGGCCGGGAGAGAGCACCACCCCGAAGCGCTTTTCTCCCGGGCTTGGGAGCATTGTGCGCGGCTGGCGGGAACAGCCGGCCAGAGTGCTTGCAAAGCGGCCTCTGGAGGCAGCCGGGGAGGTCTTCCAGCGGGAGAGGGCCGGTTGTGCTCAGAGGCCCCACAGGCCAGGGGCAGGACCCAGCAGGGCCCCTGCCCCTGGCCAGCCTTGCCCAGGCCTTCCTGGCCTCCGGGGGTACTGCCCCAGCAAGGGGCAGGCTGCGGGGACTGGGTCCAGACATGCCCGGGCGCCTCCCCAGGCTCATCCCCGCTGGTGCCTTTCCCCTGGGCCTAGGCCTCGCTTGAGGCCTCCTTGGAGAGGAGGTTGCTGGCAGGGGCTGTCTCCACACTGCAAGGTGCTGGAGCTCAGAGGGCCTCGTCAGAGGGAAGGGACCAGCAAGGGGCTGGATGCCCAAGACCTCTTTGGCCCAGCAGCCTCAGGGCAGCAGGGAGAGCAAGAGGCCCAGGGTGCCCCTAGGTCGGCTCTGCCCCTTCCCACACAGGCGGCCAGCCCAGCAGCTGCCTGACAGACTCTGGCTCCCCCGAGCTCTCTGCCGGTGCAGGGGGCAGGAACAGACGTGTGCATGTGGTTCTGCCTTGGCCTGGGAGTGTGGACCCCCTGCCTGGCCCCCAGGCTCAGGGGCAAGGGCCGGGAGAGAGCACCACCCCGAAGCGCTTTTCTCCCGGGCTTGGGAGCATTGTGCGCGGCTGGCGGGAACAGCCGGCCAGAGTGCTTGCAAAGCGGCCTCTGGAGGCAGCCGGGGAGGTCTTCCAGCGGGAGAGGGCCGGTTGTGCTCAGAGGCCCCACAGGCCAGGGGCAGGACCCAGCAGGGCCCCTGCCCCTGGCCAGCCTTGCCCAGGCCTTCCTGGCCTCCGGGGGTACTGCCCCAGCAAGGGGCAGGCTGCGGGGACTGGGTCCAGACATGCCCGGGCGCCTCCCCAGGCTCATCCCCGCTGGTGCCTTTCCCCTGGGCCTAGGCCTCGCTTGAGGCCTCCTTGGAGAGGAGGTTGCTGGCAGGGGCTGTCTCCACACTGCAAGGTGCTGGAGCTCAGAGGGCCTGGTCAGAGGGAAGGGACCAGCAAGGGGCTGGATGCCCAAGACCTCTTTGGCCCAGCAGCCTCAGGGCAGCAGGGAGAGCAAGAGGCCCAGGGTGCCCCTAGGTCGGCTCTGCCCCTTCCCACACAGGCGGCCAGCCCAGCAGCTGCCTGACAGACTCTGGCTCCCCCGAGCTCTCTGCCGGTGCAGGGGGCAGGAACAGACGTGTGCATGTGGTTCTGCCTTGGCCTGGGAGTGTGGACCCCCTGCCTGGCCCCCAGGCTCAGGGGCAAGGGCCGGGAGAGAGCACCACCCCGAAGCGCTTTTCTCCCGGGCTTGGGAGCATTGTGCGCGGCTGGCGGGAACAGCCGGCCAGAGTGCTTGCAAAGCGGCCTCTGGAGGCAGCCGGGGAGGTCTTCCAGCGGGAGAGGGCCGGTTGTGCTCAGAGGCCCCACAGGCCAGGGGCAGGACCCAGCAGGGCCCCTGCCCCTGGCCAGCCTTGCCCAGGCCTTCCTGGCCTCCGGGGGTACTGCCCCAGCAAGGGGCAGGCTGCGGGGACTGGGTCCAGACATGCCCGGGCGCCTCCCCAGGCTCATCCCCGCTGGTGCCTTTCCCCTGGGCCTAGGCCTCGCTTGAGGCCTCCTTGGAGAGGAGGTTGCTGGCAGGGGCTGTCTCCACACTGCAAGGTGCTGGAGCTCAGAGGGCCTCGTCAGAGGGAAGGGACCAGCAAGGGGCTGGATGCCCAAGACCTCTTTGGCCCAGCAGCCTCAGGGCAGCAGGGAGAGCAAGAGGCCCAGGGTGCCCCTAGGTCGGCTCTGCCCCTTCCCACACAGGCGGCCAGCCCAGCAGCTGCCTGACAGACTCTGGCTCCCCCGAGCTCTCTGCCGGTGCAGGGGGCAGGAACAGACGTGTGCATGTGGTTCTGCCTTGGCCTGGGAGTGTGGACCCCCTGCCTGGCCCCCAGGCTCAGGGGCAAGGGCCGGGAGAGAGCACCACCCCGAAGCGCTTTTCTCCCGGGCTTGGGAGCATTGTGCGCGGCTGGCGGGAACAGCCGGCCAGAGTGCTTGCAAAGCGGCCTCTGGAGGCAGCCGGGGAGGTCTTCCAGCGGGAGAGGGCCGGTTGTGCTCAGAGGCCCCACAGGCCAGGGGCAGGACCCAGCAGGGCCCCTGCCCCTGGCCAGCCTTGCCCAGGCCTTCCTGGCCTCCGGGGGTACTGCCCCAGCAAGGGGCAGGCTGCGGGGACTGGGTCCAGACATGCCCGGGCGCCTCCCCAGGCTCATCCCCGCTGGTGCCTTTCCCCTGGGCCTAGGCCTCGCTTGAGGCCTCCTTGGAGAGGAGGTTGCTGGCAGGGGCTGTCTCCACACTGCAAGGTGCTGGAGCTCAGAGGGCCTGGTCAGAGGGAAGGGACCAGCAAGGGGCTGGATGCCCAAGACCTCTTTGGCCCAGCAGCCTCAGGGCAGCAGGGAGAGCAAGAGGCCCAGGGTGCCCCTAGGTCGGCTCTGCCCCTTCCCACACAGGCGGCCAGCCCAGCAGCTGCCTGACAGACTCTGGCTCCCCCGAGCTCTCTGCCGGTGCAGGGGGCAGGAGCAGACGTGTGCATGTGGTTCTGCCTTGGCCTGGGAGTGTGGACCCCCTGCCTGGCCCCCAGGCTCAGGGGCAAGGGCCGGGAGAGAGCACCACCCCGAAGCGCTTTTCTCCCGGGCTTGGGAGCATTGTGCGCGGCTGGCGGGAACAGCCGGCCAGAGTGCTTGCAAAGCGGCCTCTGGAGGCAGCCGGGGAGGTCTTCCAGCGGGAGAGGGCCGGTTGTGCTCAGAGGCCCCACAGGCCAGGGGCAGGACCCAGCAGGGCCCCTGCCCCTGGCCAGCCTTGCCCAGGCCTTCCTGGCCTCCGGGGGTACTGCCCCAGCAAGGGGCAGGCTGCGGGGACTGGGTCCAGACATGCCCGGGCGCCTCCCCAGGCTCATCCCCGCTGGTGCCTTTCCCCTGGGCCTAGGCCTCGCTTGAGGCCTCCTTGGAGAGGAGGTTGCTGGCAGGGGCTGTCTCCACACTGCAAGGTGCTGGAGCTCAGAGGGCCTCGTCAGAGGGAAGGGACCAGCAAGGGGCTGGATGCCCAAGACCTCTTTGGCCCAGCAGCCTCAGGGCAGCAGGGAGAGCAAGAGGCCCAGGGTGCCCCTAGGTCGGCTCTGCCCCTTCCCACACAGGCGGCCAGCCCAGCAGCTGCCTGACAGTCTCTGGCTCCCCCGAGCTCTCTGCCGGTGCAGGGGGCAGGAACAGACGTGTGCATGTGGTTCTGCCTTGGCCTGGGAGTGTGGACCCCCTGCCTGGCCCCCAGGCTCAGGGGCAAGGGCCGGGAGAGAGCACCACCCCGAAGCGCTTTTCTCCCGGGCTTGGGAGCATTGTGCGCGGCTGGCGGGAACAGCCGGCCAGAGTGCTTGCAAAGCGGCCTCTGGAGGCAGCCGGGGAGGTCTTCCAGCGGGAGAGGGCCGGTTGTGCTCAGAGGCCCCACAGGCCAGGGGCAGGACCCAGCAGGGCCCCTGCCCCTGGCCAGCCTTGCCCAGGCCTTCCTGGCCTCCGGGGGTACTGCCCCAGCAAGGGGCAGGCTGCGGGGACTGGGTCCAGACATGCCCGGGCGCCTCCCCAGGCTCATCCCCGCTGGTGCCTTTCCCCTGGGCCTAGGCCTCGCTTGAGGCCTCCTTGGAGAGGAGGTTGCTGGCAGGGGCTGTCTCCACACTGCAAGGTGCTGGAGCTCAGAGGGCCTCGTCAGAGGGAAGGGACCAGCAAGGGGCTGGATGCCCAAGACCTCTTTGGCCCAGCAGCCTCAGGGCAGCAGGGAGAGCAAGAGGCCCAGGGTGCCCCTAGGTTGGCTCTGCCCCTTCCCACACAGGCGGCCAGCCCAGCAGCTGCCTGACAGACTCTGGCTCCCCCGAGCTCTCTGCCGGTGCAGGGGGCAGGAGCAGACGTGTGCATGTGGTTCTGCCTTGGCCTGGGAGTGTGGACCCCCTGCCTGGCCCCCAGGCTCAGGGGCAAGGGCCGGGAGAGAGCACCACCCCGAAGCGCTTTTCTCCCGGGCTTGGGAGCATTGTGCGCGGCTGGCGGGAACAGCCGGCCAGAGTGCTTGCAAAGCGGCCTCTGGAGGCAGCCGGGGAGGTCTTCCAGCGGGAGAGGGCCGGTTGTGCTCAGAGGCCCCACAGGCCAGGGGCAGGACCCAGCAGGGCCCCTGCCCCTGGCCAGCCTTGCCCAGGCCTTCCTGGCCTCCGGGGGTACTGCCCCAGCAAGGGGCAGGCTGCGGGGACTGGGTCCAGACATGCCCGGGCGCCTCCCCAGGCTCATCCCCGCTGGTGCCTTTCCCCTGGGCCTAGGCCTCGCTTGAGGCCTCCTTGGAGAGTAGGTTGCTGGCAGGGGCTGTCTCCACACTGCAAGGTGCTGGAGCTCAGAGGGCCTGGTCAGAGGGAAGGGACCAGCAAGGGGCTGGATGCCCAAGACCTCTTTGGCCCAGCAGCCTCAGGGCAGCAGGGAGAGCAAGAGGCCCAGGGTGCCCCTAGGTCGGCTCTGCCCCTTCCCACACAGGCGGCCAGCCCAGCAGCTGCCTGACAGACTCTGGCTCCCCCGAGCTCTCTGCCGGTGCAGGGGGCAGGAACAGACGTGTGCATGTGGTTCTGCCTTGGCCTGGGAGTGTGGACCCCCTGCCTGGCCCCCAGGCTCAGGGGCAAGGGCCGGGAGAGAGCACCACCCCGAAGCGCTTTTCTCCCGGGCTTGGGAGCATTGTGCGCGGCTGGCGGGAACAGCCGGCCAGAGTGCTTGCAAAGCGGCCTCTGGAGGCAGCCGGGGAGGTCTTCCAGCGGGAGAGGGCCGGTTGTGCTCAGAGGCCCCACAGGCCAGGGGCAGGACCCAGCAGGGCCCCTGCCCCTGGCCAGCCTTGCCCAGGCCTTCCTGGCCTCCGGGGGTACTGCCCCAGCAAGGGGCAGGCTGCGGGGACTGGGTCCAGACATGCCCGGGCGCCTCCCCAGGCTCATCCCCGCTGGTGCCTTTCCCCTGGGCCTAGGCCTCGCTTGAGGCCTCCTTGGAGAGGAGGTTGCTGGCAGGGGCTGTCTCCACACTGCAAGGTGCTGGAGCTCAGAGGGCCTCGTCAGAGGGAAGGGACCAGCAAGGGGCTGGATGCCCAAGACCTCTTTGGCCCAGCAGCCTCAGGGCAGCAGGGAGAGCAAGAGGCCCAGGGTGCCCCTAGGTCGGCTCTGCCCCTTCCCACACAGGCGGCCAGCCCAGCAGCTGCCTGACAGACTCTGGCTCCCCCGAGCTCTCTGCCGGTGCAGGGGGCAGGAACAGACGTGTGCATGTGGTTCTGCCTTGGCCTGGGAGTGTGGACCCCCTGCCTGGCCCCCAGGCTCAGGGGCAAGGGCCGGGAGAGAGCACCACCCCGAAGCGCTTTTCTCCCGGGCTTGGGAGCATTGTGCGCGGCTGGCGGGAACAGCCGGCCAGAGTGCTTGCAAAGCGGCCTCTGGAGGCAGCCGGGGAGGTCTTCCAGCGGGAGAGGGCCGGTTGTGCTCAGAGGCCCCACAGGCCAGGGGCAGGACCCAGCAGGGCCCCTGCCCCTGGCCAGCCTTGCCCAGGCCTTCCTGGCCTCCGGGGGTACTGCCCCAGCAAGGGGCAGGCTGCGGGGACTGGGTCCAGACATGCCCGGGCGCCTCCCCAGGCTCATCCCCGCTGGTGCCTTTCCCCTGGGCCTAGGCCTCGCTTGAGGCCTCCTTGGAGAGGAGGTTGCTGGCAGGGGCTGTCTCCACACTGCAAGGTGCTGGAGCTCAGAGGGCCTCGTCAGAGGGAAGGGACCAGCAAGGGGCTGGATGCCCAAGACCTCTTTGGCCCAGCAGCCTCAGGGCAGCAGGGAGAGCAAGAGGCCCAGGGTGCCCCTAGGTCGGCTCTGCCCCTTCCCACACAGGCGGCCAGCCCAGCAGCTGCCTGACAGACTCTGGCTCCCCCGAGCTCTCTGCCGGTGCAGGGGGCAGGAACAGACGTGTGCATGTGGTTCTGCCTTGGCCTGGGAGTGTGGACCCCCTGCCTGGCCCCCAGGCTCAGGGGCAAGGGCCGGGAGAGAGCACCACCCCGAAGCGCTTTTCTCCCGGGCTTGGGAGCATTGTGCGCGGCTGGCGGGAACAGCCGGCCAGAGTGCTTGCAAAGCGGCCTCTGGAGGCAGCCGGGGAGGTCTTCCAGCGGGAGAGGGCCGGTTGTGCTCAGAGGCCCCACAGGCCAGGGGCAGGACCCAGCAGGGCCCCTGCCCCTGGCCAGCCTTGCCCAGGCCTTCCTGGCCTCCGGGGGTACTGCCCCAGCAAGGGGCAGGCTGCGGGGACTGGGTCCAGACATGCCCGGGCGCCTCCCCAGGCTCATCCCCGCTGGTGCCTTTCCCCTGGGCCTAGGCCTCGCTTGAGGCCTCCTTGGAGAGGAGGTTGCTGGCAGGGGCTGTCTCCACACTGCAAGGTGCTGGAGCTCAGAGGGCCTGGTCAGAGGGAAGGGACCAGCAAGGGGCTGGATGCCCAAGACCTCTTTGGCCCAGCAGCCTCAGGGCAGCAGGGAGAGCAAGAGGCCCAGGGTGCCCCTAGGTCGGCTCTGCCCCTTCCCACACAGGCGGCCAGCCCAGCAGCTGCCTGACAGACTCTGGCTCCCCCGAGCTCTCTGCCGGTGCAGGGGGCAGGAGCAGACGTGTGCATGTGGTTCTGCCTTGGCCTGGGAGTGTGGACCCCCTGCCTGGCCCCCAGGCTCAGGGGCAAGGGCCGGGAGAGAGCACCACCCCGAAGCGCTTTTCTCCCGGGCTTGGGAGCATTGTGCGCGGCTGGCGGGAACAGCCGGCCAGAGTGCTTGCAAAGCGGCCTCTGGAGGCAGCCGGGGAGGTCTTCCAGCGGGAGAGGGCCGGGTGTGCTCAGAGGCCCCACAGGCCAGGGGCAGGACCCAGCAGGGCCCCTGCCCCTGGCCAGCCTTGCCCAGGCCTTCCTGGCCTCCGGGGGTACTGCCCCAGCAAGGGGCAGGCTGCGGGGACTGGGTCCAGACATGCCCGGGCGCCTCCCCAGGCTCATCCCCGCTGGTGCCTTTCCCCTGGGCCTAGGCCTCGCTTGAGGCCTCCTTGGAGAGGAGGTTGCTGGCAGGGGCTGTCTCCACACTGCAAGGTGCTGGAGCTCAGAGGGCCTCGTCAGAGGGAAGGGACCAGCAAGGGGCTGGATGCCCAAGACCTCTTTGGCCCAGCAGCCTCAGGGCAGCAGGGAGAGCAAGAGGCCCAGGGTGCCCCTAGGTCGGCTCTGCCCCTTCCCACACAGGCGGCCAGCCCAGCAGCTGCCTGACAGACTCTGGCTCCCCCGAGCTCTCTGCCGGTGCAGGGGGCAGGAGCAGACGTGTGCATGTGGTTCTGCCTTGGCCTGGGAGTGTGGACCCCCTGCCTGGCCCCCAGGCTCAGGGGCAAGGGCCGGGAGAGAGCACCACCCCGAAGCGCTTTTCTCCCGGGCTTGGGAGCATTGTGCGCGGCTGGCGGGAACAGCCGGCCAGAGTGCTTGCAAAGCGGCCTCTGGAGGCAGCCGGGGAGGTCTTCCAGCGGGAGAGGGCCGGTTGTGCTCAGAGGCCCCACAGGCCAGGGGCAGGACCCAGCAGGGCCCCTGCCCCTGGCCAGCCTTGCCCAGGCCTTCCTGGCCTCCGGGGGTACTGCCCCAGCAAGGGGCAGGCTGCGGGGACTGGGTCCAGACATGCCCGGGCGCCTCCCCAGGCTCATCCCCGCTGGTGCCTTTCCCCTGGGCCTAGGCCTCGCTTGAGGCCTCCTTGGAGAGGAGGTTGCTGGCAGGGGCTGTCTCCACACTGCAAGGTGCTGGAGCTCAGAGGGCCTGGTCAGAGGGAAGGGACCAGCAAGGGGCTGGATGCCCAAGACCTCTTTGGCCCAGCAGCCTCAGGGCAGCAGGGAGAGCAAGAGGCCCAGGGTGCCCCTAGGTCGGCTCTGCCCCTTCCCACACAGGCGGCCAGCCCAGCAGCTGCCTGACAGACTCTGGCTCCCCCGAGCTCTCTGCCGGTGCAGGGGGCAGGAACAGACGTGTGCATGTGGTTCTGCCTTGGCCTGGGAGTGTGGACCCCCTGCCTGGCCCCCAGGCTCAGGGGCAAGGGCCGGGAGAGAGCACCACCCCGAAGCGCTTTTCTCCCGGGCTTGGGAGCATTGTGCGCGGCTGGCGGGAACAGCCGGCCAGAGTGCTTGCAAAGCGGCCTCTGGAGGCAGCCGGGGAGGTCTTCCAGCGGGAGAGGGCTGGTTGTGCTCAGAGGCCCCACAGGCCAGGGGCAGGACCCAGCAGGGCCCCTGCCCCTGGCCAGCCTTGCCCAGGCCTTCCTGGCCTCCGGGGGTACTGCCCCAGCAAGGGGCAGGCTGCGGGGACTGGGTCCAGACATGCCCGGGCGCCTCCCCAGGCTCATCCCCGCTGGTGCCTTTCCCCTGGGCCTAGGCCTCGCTTGAGGCCTCCTTGGAGAGGAGGTCGCTGGCAGGGGCTGTCTCCACACTGCAAGGTGCTGGAGCTCAGAGGGCCTCGTCAGAGGGAAGGGACCAGCAAGGGGCTGGATGCCCAAGACCTCTTTGGCCCAGCAGCCTCAGGGCAGCAGGGAGAGCAAGAGGCCCAGGGTGCCCCTAGGTCGGCTCTGCCCCTTCCCACACAGGCGGCCAGCCCAGCAGCTGCCTGACAGACTCTGGCTCCCCCGAGCTCTCTGCCGGTGCAGGGGGCAGGAACAGACGTGTGCATGTGGTTCTGCCTTGGCCTGGGAGTGTGGACCCCCTGCCTGGCCCCCAGGCTCAGGGGCAAGGGCCGGGAGAGAGCACCACCCCGAAGCGCTTTTCTCCCGGGCTTGGGAGCATTGTGCGCGGCTGGCGGGAACAGCCGGCCAGAGTGCTTGCAAAGCAGCCTCTGGAGGCAGCCGGGGAGGTCTTCCAGCGGGAGAGGGCCGGTTGTGCTCAGAGGCCCCACAGGCCAGGGGCAGGACCCAGCAGGGCCCCTGCCCCTGGCCAGCCTTGCCCAGGCCTTCCTGGCCTCCGGGGGTACTGCCCCAGCAAGGGGCAGGCTGCGGGGACTGGGTCCAGACATGCCCGGGCGCCTCCCCAGGCTCATCCCCGCTGGTGCCTTTCCCCTGGGCCTAGGCCTCGCTTGAGGCCTCCTTGGAGAGGAGGTTGCTGGCAGGGGCTGTCTCCACACTGCAAGGTGCTGGAGCTCAGAGGGCCTCGTCAGAGGGAAGGGACCAGCAAGGGGCTGGATGCCCAAGACCTCTTTGGCCCAGCAGCCTCAGGGCAGCAGGGAGAGCAAGAGGCCCAGGGTGCCCCTAGGTCGGCTCTGCCCCTTCCCACACAGGCGGCCAGCCTAGCAGCTGCCTGACAGTCTCTGGCTCCCCCGAGCTCTCTGCCGGTGCAGGGGGCAGGAACAGACGTGTGCATGTGGTTCTGCCTTGGCCTGGGAGTGTGGACCCCCTGCCTGGCCCCCAGGCTCAGGGGCAAGGGCCGGGAGAGAGCACCACCCCGAAGCGCTTTTCTCCCGGGCTTGGGAGCATTGTGCGCGGCTGGCGGGAAACAGCCGGCCAGAGTGCTTGCAAAGCGGCCTCTGGAGGCAGCCGGGGAGGTCTTCCAGCGGGAGAGGGCCGGTTGTGCTCAGAGGCCCCACAGGCCAGGGGCAGGACCCAGCAGGGCCCCTGCCCCTGGCCAGCCTTGCCCAGGCCTTCCTGGCCTCCGGGGGTACTGCCCCAGCAAGGGGCAGGCTGCGGGGACTGGGTCCAGACATGCCCGGGCGCCTCCCCAGGCTCAAACCCGCTGGTGCCTTTCCCCTGGGCCTAGGCCTCGCTTGAGGCCTCCTTGGAGAGGAGGTTGCTGGCAGGGGCTGTCTCCACACTGCAAGGTGCTGGAGCTCAGAGGGCCTCGTCAGAGGGAAGGGACCAGCAAGGGGCTGGATGCCCAAGACCTCTTTGGCCCAGCAGCCTCAGGGCAGCAGGGAGAGCAAGAGGCCCAGGGTGCCCCTAGGTTGGCTCTGCCCCTTCCCACACAGGCGGCCAGCCCAGCAGCTGCCTGACAGACTCTGGCTCCCCCGAGCTCTCTGCCGGTGCAGGGGGCAGGAGCAGACGTGTGCATGTGGTTCTGCCTTGGCCTGGGAGTGTGGACCCCCTGCCTGGCCCCCAGGCTCAGGGGCAAGGGCCGGGAGAGAGCACCACCCCGAAGCGCTTTTCTCCCGGGCTTGGGAGCATTGTGCGCGGCTGGCGGGAACAGCCGGCCAGAGTGCTTGCAAAGCGGCCTCTGGAGGCAGCCGGGGAGGTCTTCCAGCGGGAGAGGGCCGGTTGTGCTCAGAGGCCCCACAGGCCAGGGGCAGGACCCAGCAGGGCCCCTGCCCCTTGGTCAGCCTTGCCCAGGCCTTCCTGGCCTCCGGGGGTACTGCCCCAGCAAGGGGCAGGCTGCGGGGACTGGGTCCAGACATGCCCGGGCGCCTCCCCAGGCTCATCCCCGCTGGTGCCTTTCCCCTGGGCCTAGGCCTCGCTTGAGGCCTCCTTGGAGAGGAGGTTGCTGGCAGGGGCTGTCTCCACACTGCAAGGTGCTGGAGCTCAGAGGGCCTGGTCAGAGGGAAGGGACCAGCAAGGGGCTGGATGCCCAAGACCTCTTTGGCCCAGCAGCCTCAGGGCAGCAGGGAGAGCAAGAGGCCCAGGTGCCCCTAGGTCGGCTCTGCCCCTTCCCACACAGGCGGCCAGCCCAGCAGCTGCCTGACAGACTCTGGCTCCCCCGAGCTCTCTACCGGTGCAGGGGGCAGGAACAGACGTGTGCATGTGGTTCTGCCTTGGCCTGGGAGTGTGGACCCCCTGCCTGGCCCCAGGCTCAGGGGCAAGGGCCGGGAGAGAGCACCACCCCGAAGCGCTTTTCTCCGGGCTTGGGAGCATTGTGCGCGGCTGGCGGGAACAGCCGGCCAGAGTGCTTGCAAAGCAGCCTCTGGAGGCAGCCGGGGAGGTCTTCCAGCGGGAGAGGGCCGGTTGTGCTCAGAGGCCCCACAGGCCAGGGGCAGGACCCAGCAGGGCCCCCTGCCCCTGGCCAGCCTTGCCCAGGCCTTCCTGGCCTCCGGGGGTACTGCCCCAGCAAGGGGCAGGCTGCGGGGACTGGGTCCAGACATGCCCGGGCGCCTCCCAGGCTCATCCCCGCTGGTGCCTTTCCCCTGGGCCTAGGCCTCGCTTGAGGCCTCCTTGGAGAGGAGGTTGCTGGCAGGGGCTGTCTCCACACTGCAAGGTGCTGGAGCTCAGAGGGCCTCGTCAGAGGGAAGGGACCAGCAAGGGGCTGGATGCCCAAGACCTCTTTGGCCCAGCAGCCTCAGGGCAGCAGGGAGAGCAAGAGGCCCAGGGTGCCCCTAGGTCGGCTCTGCCCCTTCCCACACAGGCGGCCAGCCTAGCAGCTGCCTGACAGTCTCTGGCTCCCCCGAGCTCTCTGCCGGTGCAGGGGGCAGGAACAGACGGTTGTGCATGTGGTTCTGCCTTGGCCTGGGAGTGTGGACCCCCTGCCTGGCCCCCAGGCTCAGGGGCAAGGGCCGGGAGAGAGCACCACCCCGAAGCGCTTTTCTCCGGCTTGGGAGCATTGTGCGCGGCTGGCGGGAACAGCCGGCCAGAGTGCTTGCAAAGCGGCCTCTGGAGGCAGCCGGGGAGGTCTTCCAGCGGGAGAGGGCCGGTTGTGCTCAGAGGCCCCACAGGCCAGGGGCAGGACCCAGCAGGGCCCCTGCCCCTGGCCAGCCTTGCCCAGGCCTTCCTGGCCTCCGGGGGTACTGCCCCAGCAAGGGGCAGGCTGCGGGGACTGGGTCCAGACATGCCCGGGCGCCTCCCCAGGCTCATCCCCGCTGGTGCCTTTCCCCTGGGCCTAGGCCTCGCTTGAGGCCTCCTTGGAGAGGAGGTTGCTGGCAGGGGCTGTCTCCACACTGCAAGGTGCTGGAGCTCAGAGGGCCTGGTCAGAGGGAAGGGACCAGCAAGGGGCTGGATGCCCAAGACCTCTTTGGCCCAGCAGCCTCAGGGCAGCAGGGAGAGCAAGAGGCCCAGGGTGCCCCTAGGTCGGCTCTGCCCCTTCCCACACAGGCGGCCAGCCCAGCAGCTGCTTGACAGACTCTGGCTCCCCCGAGCTCTCTGCCGGTGCAGGGGCAGGAACAGACGTGTGCATGTGGTTCTGCCTTGGCCTGGGAGTGTGGACCCCCTGCCTGGCCCCCAGGCTCAGGGCAAGGGCCGGGAGAGAGCACCACCCCGAAGCGCTTTTCTCCCGGGCTTGGGAGCATTGTGCGCGGGCTGGCGGGAACAGCCGGCCAGAGTGCTTGCAAAGCGGCCTCTGGAGGCAGCCGGGGAGGTCTTCCAGCGGGAGAGGGCCGGTTGTGCTCAGAGGCCCCACAGGCCAGGGGCAGGACCCAGCAGGGCCCCTGCCCCTGGCCAGCCTTGCCCAGGCCTTCCTGGCCTCCGGGGTACTGCCCCAGCAAGGGGCAGGCTGCGGGGACTGGGTCCAGACATGCCCGGGCGCCTCCCCAGGCTCATCCCCGCTGGTGCCTTTCCCCTGGGCCTAGGCCTCGCTTGAGGCCTCCTTGGAGAGGAGGTTGCTGGCAGGGGCTGTCTCCACACTGCAAGGTGCTGGAGCTCAGAGGGCCTGGTCAGAGGGAAGGGACCAGCAAGGGGCTGGATGCCCAAGACCTCTTTGGCCCAGCAGCCTCAGGCAGCAGGAGAGCAAGAGGCCCAGGGTGCCCCTAGGTCGGCTCTGCCCCTTCCCACACAGGCGGCCAGCCCAGCAGCTGCCTGACAGACTCTGGCTCCCCCGAGCTCTCTGCCGGTGCAGGGGGCAGGAACAGACGTGTGCATGTGGTTCTGCCTTGGCCTGGGAGTGTGGACCCCCTGCCTGGCCCCCAGGCTCAGGGGCAAGGGCCGGGAGAGAGCACCACCCCGAAGCGCTTTTCTCCCGGCTTGGGAGCATTGTGCGCGGCTGGCGGGAACAGCCGGCCAGAGTGCTTGCAAAGCGGCCTCTGGAGGCAGCCGGGAGGTCTTCCAGCGGGAGAGGGCCGGTTGTGCTCAGAGGCCCCACAGGCCAGGGGCAGGACCCAGCAGGGCCCCTGCCCCTGGCCAGCCTTGCCCAGGCCTTCCTGGCCTCCGGGGGTACTGCCCCAGCAAGGGGCAGGCTGCGGGGACTGGGTCCAGACATGCCCGGGCGCCTCCCCAGGCTCATCCCCGCTGGTGCCTTTCCCCTGGGCCTAGGCCTCGCTTGAGGCCTCCTTGGAGAGGAGGTTGCTGGCAGGGGCTGTCTCCACACTGCAAGGTGCTGGAGCTCAGAGGGCCTCGTCAGAGGGAAGGGACCAGCAAGGGGCTGGATGCCCAAGACCTCTTTGGCCCAGCAGCCTCAGGGCAGCAGGGAGAGCAAGAGGCCCAGGGTGCCCCTAGGTCGGCTCTGCCCCTTCCACACAGGCGGCCAGCCCAGCAGCTGCCTGACAGACTCTGGCTCCCCCGAGCTCTCTGCCGGTGCAGGGGGCAGGAACAGACGTGTGCATGTGGTTCTGCCTTGGCCTGGGAGTGTGGACCCCCTGCCTGGCCCCCAGGCTCAGGGGCAAGGGCCGGGAGAGAGCACCACCCCGAAGCGCTTTTCTCCCGGGCTTGGGAGCATTGTGCGCGGCTGGCGGGAACAGCCGGCCAGAGTGCTTGCAAAGCGGCCTCTGGAGGCAGCCGGGGAGGTCTTCCAGCGGGAGAGGGCCGGTTGTGCTCAGAGGCCCCACAGGCCAGGGGCAGGACCCAGCAGGGCCCCTGCCCCTGGCCAGCCTTGCCCAGGCCTTCCTGGCCTCCGGGGGTACTGCCCCAGCAAGGGGCAGGCTGCGGGGACTGGGTCCAGACATGCCCGGGCGCCTCCCCAGGCTCATCCCGCTGGTGCCTTTCCCCTGGGCCTAGGCCTCGCTTGAGGCCTCCTTGGAGAGGAGGTTGCTGGCAGGGGCTGTCTCCACACTGCAAGGTGCTGGAGCTCAGAGGGCCTGGTCAGAGGGAAGGGACCAGCAAGGGGCTGGATGCCCAAGACCTCTTTGGCCCAGCAGCCTCAGGGCAGCAGGGAGAGCAAGAGGCCCAGGGTGCCCCTAGGTCGGCTCTGCCCCTTCCCACACAGGCGGCCAGCCCAGCAGCTGCCTGACAGACTCTGGCTCCCCCGAGCTCTCTGCCGGTGCAGGGGGCAGGAGCAGACGTGTGCATGTGGTTCTGCCTTGGCCTGGGAGTGTGGACCCCCTGCCTGGCCCCCAGGCTCAGGGCAAGGGCCGGGAGAGAGCACCACCCCGAAGCGCTTTTCTCCCGGGCTTGGGAGCATTGTGCGCGGCTGGCGGGAACAGCCGGCCAGAGTGCTTGCAAAGCGGCCTCTGGAGGCAGCCGGGGAGGTCTTCCAGCGGGAGAGGGCCGGTTGTGCTCAGAGGCCCCACAGGCCAGGGGCAGGACCCAGCAGGGCCCCTGCCCCTGGCCAGCCTTGCCCAGGCCTTCCTGGCCTCCGGGGGTACTGCCCCAGCAAGGGGCAGGCTGCGGGGACTGGGTCCAGACATGCCCGGGCGCCTCCCCAGGCTCATCCCCGCTGGTGCCTTTCCCCTGGGCCTAGGCCTCGCTTGAGGCCTCCTTGGAGAGGAGGTTGCTGGCAGGGGCTGTCTCCACACTGCAAGGTGCTGGAGCTCAGAGGGCTCGTCAGAGGGAAGGGACCAGCAAGGGGCTGGATGCCCAAGACCTCTTTGGCCCAGCAGCCTCAGGGCAGCAGGGAGAGCAAGAGGCCCAGGGTGCCCCTAGGTCGGCTCTGCCCCTTCCCACACAGGCGGCCAGCCCAGCAGCTGCCTGACAGGACTCTGGCTCCCCCGAGCTCTCTGCCGGTGCAGGGGGCAGGAACAGACGTGTGCATGTGGTTCTGCCTTGGCCTGGGAGTGTGGAGCCCCTGCCTGGCCCCCAGGCTCAGGGGCAAGGGCCGGGAGAGAGCACCACCCCGAAGCGCTTTTCTCCCGGGCTTGGGAGCATTGTGCGCGGCTGGCGGGAACAGCCGGCCAGAGTGCTTGCAAAGCGGCCTCTGGAGGCAGCCGGGGAGGTCTTCCAGCGGGAGAGGGCCGGTTGTGCTCAGAGGCCCCACAGGCCAGGGGCAGGACCCAGCAGGGCCCCTGCCCCTGGCCAGCCTTGCCCAGGCCTTCCTGGCGTACTGCCCCAGCAAGGGGCAGGCTGCGGGGACTGGGTCCCAGACATGCCCGGGCGCCTCCCCAGGCTCATCCCCGCTGGTGCCTTTCCCCTGGGCCTAGGCCTCGCTTGAGGCCTCCTTGGAGAGGAGGTTGCTGGCAGGGGCTGTCTCCACACTGCAAGGTGCTGGAGCTCAGAGGGCCTCGTCAGAGGGAAGGGACCAGCAAGGGGCCTGGATGCCCAAGACCTCTTTGGCCCAGCAGCCTCAGGGGCAGCAGGGAGAGCAAGAGGCCCAGGGTGCCCCTAGGTCGGCTCTGCCCCTTCCCACACAGGCGGCCAGCCCAGCAGCTGCCTGACAGACTCTGGCTCCCCCGAGCTCTCTGCCGGTGCAGGGGGCAGGAGCAGACGTGTGCATGTGGTTCTGCCTTGGCCTGGGAGTGTGGACCCCCTGCCTGGCCCCCAGGCTCAGGGGCAAGGGCCGGGAGAGAGCACCACCCCGAAGCGCTTTCTCCCGGGCTTGGGAGCATTGTGCGCGGCTGGCGGGAACAGCCGGCCAGAGTGCTTGCAAAGCGGCCTCTGGAGGCAGCCGGGGAGGTCTTCCAGCGGGAGAGGGCCGGTTGTGCTCAGAGGGCCCCACAGGCCAGGGGCAGGACCCAGCAGGGCCCCTGCCCCTGGCCAGCCTTGCCCAGGCCTTCCTGGCCTCCGGGGGTACTGCCCCAGCAAGGGGCAGGCTGCGGGGACTGGGTCCAGACATGCCCGGGCGCCTCCCCAGGCTCATCCCCGCTGGTGCCTTTCCCCTGGGCCTAGGCCTCGCTTGAGGCCTCCTTGGAGAGGAGGTTGCTGGCAGGGGCTGTCTCCACACTGCAAGGTGCTGGAGCTCAGAGGGCCTGGTCAGAGGGAAGGGACCAGCAAGGGGCTGGATGCCCAAGACCTCTTTGGCCCAGCAGCCTCAGGGCAGCAGGGAGAGCAAGAGGCCCAGGGTGCCCCTAGGTCGGCTCTGCCCCCTTCCCCACACAGGCGGGCCAGCCCCAGCAGCTGCCTGACAGACTCTGGCTCCCCCGAGCTCTCTGCCGGTGCAGGGGGCAGGAACAGACGTGTGCATGTGGTTCTGCCTTGGCCTGGGAGTGTGGACCCCCTGCCTGGCCCCCAGGCTCAGGGGCAAGGGCCGGGAGAGAGCACCACCCCGAAGCGCTTTTCTCCCCGGGCTTGGGAGCATTGTGCGCGGCTGGCGGGAAACAGCCGGCCAGAGTGCTTGCAAAGCGGCCTCTGGAGGCAGCCGGGGAGGTCTTCCAGCGGGAGAGGGCCGGTTGTGCTCAGAGGCCCCACAGGCCAGGGGCAGGACCCAGCAGGGCCCCTGCCCCTGGCCAGCCTTGCCCAGGCCTTCCTGGCCTCCGGGGGTACTGCCCCAGCAAGGGGCAGGCTGCGGGGACTGGGTCCAGACATGCCCGGGCGCCTCCCCAGGCTCATCCCCGCTGGTGCCTTTCCCCTGGGCCTAGGCCTCGCTTGAGGCCTCCTTGGAGAGGAGGTTGCTGGCAGGGGCTGTCTCCACACTGCAAGGTGCTGGAGCTCAGAGGGCCTGGTCAGAGGGAAGGGACCAGCAAGGGGCTGGATGCCCAAGACCTCTTTGGCCCAGCAGCCTCAGGGCAGCAGGGAGAGCAAGAGGCCCAGGGTGCCCCTAGGTCGGCTCTGCCCCTTCCCACACAGGCGGCCAGCCCAGCAGCTGCCTGACAGACTCTGGCTCCCCCGAGCTCTCTGCCGGTGCAGGGGGGCAGGAACAGACGTGTGCATGTGGTTCTGCCTTGGCCTGGGAGTGTGGACCCCCTGCCTGGCCCCCAGGCTCAGGGGCAAGGGCCGGGAGAGAGCACCACCCCGAAGCGCTTTTCTCCCGGGCTTGGGAGCATTGTGCGCGGCTGGCGGGAACAGCCGGCCAGAGTGCTTGCAAAGCGGCCTCTGGAGGCAGCCGGGGAGGTCTTCCAGCGGGAGAGGGCCGGTTGTGCTCAGAGGCCCCACAGGCCAGGGGCAGGACCCAGCAGGGCCCCTGCCCCTGGCCAGCCTTGCCCAGGCCTTCCTGGCCTCCGGGGGTACTGCCCCAGCAAGGGGCAGGCTGCGGGGACTGGGTCCAGACATGCCCGGGCGCCTCCCAGGCTCATCCCCGCTGGTGCCTTTCCCCTGGGCCTAGGCCTCGCTTGAGGCCTCCTTGGAGAGGAGGTTGCTGGCAGGGGCTGTCTCCACACTGCAAGGTGCTGGAGCTCAGAGGGCCTCGTCAGAGGGAAGGGACCAGCAAGGGGCTGGATGCCCAAGACCTCTTTGGCCCAGCAGCCTCAGGGCAGCAGGGAGAGCAAGAGGCCAGGGTGCCCCTAGGTCGGCTCTGCCCCTTCCCACACAGGCGGCCAGCCCAGCAGCTGCCTGACAGACTCTGGCTCCCCCGAGCTCTCTGCCGGTGCAGGGGGCAGGAACAGACGTGTGCATGTGGTTCTGCCTTGGCCTGGGAGTGTGGACCCCTGCCTGGCCCCCAGGCTCAGGGCAAGGGCCGGGAGAGAGCACCCCCCCGAAGCGCTTTTCTCCCGGGCTTGGGAGCATTGTGCGCGGCTGGCGGGAACAGCCGGCCAGAGTGCTTGCAAAGCGGCCTCTGGAGGCAGCCGGGGAGGTCTTCCAGCGGGAGAGGGCCGGTTGTGCTCAGAGGCCCCACAGGCCAGGGGCAGGACCCAACAGGGCCCCTGCCCCTGGCCAGCCTTGCCCAGGCCTTCCTGGCCTCCGGGGGTACTGCCCCAGCAAGGGGCAGGCTGCGGGGACTGGGTCCAGACATGCCTGGGCGCCTCCCCAGGCTCATCCCCGCTGGTGCCTTTCCCCTGGGCCTAGGCCTCGCTTGAGGCCTCCTTGGAGAGGAGGTTGCTGGCAGGGGCTGTCTCCACACTGCAAGGTGCTGGAGCTCAGAGGGCCTCGTCAGAGGGAAGGGACCAGCAAGGGGCTGGATGCCCAAGACCTCTTTGGCCCAGCAGCCTCAGGGCAGCAGGGAGAGCAAGAGGCCCAGGGGGCCCCTAGGTCGGCTCTGCCCCTTCCCACACAGGCGGCCAGCCCAGCAGCTGCCTGACAGACTCTGGCTCCCCCGAGCTCTCTGCCGGTGCAGGGGGCAGGAACAGACGTGTGCATGTGGTTCTGCCTTGGCCTGGGAGTGTGGACCCCCTGCCTGGCCCCCAGGCTCAGGGGCAAGGGCCGGGAGAGAGCACCACCCCGAAGCGCTTTTCTCCCGGGCTTGGGAGCATTGTGCGCGGCTGGCGGGAACAGCCGGCCAGAGTGCTTGCAAAGCGGCCTCTGGAGGCAGCCGGGGAGGTCTTCCAGCGGGAGAGGGCCGGTTGTGCTCAGAGGCCCCACAGGCCAGGGGCAGGACCCAGCAGGGCCCCTGCCCCTGGCCAGCCTTGCCCAGGCCTTCCTGGCCTCCGGGGGTACTGCCCCAGCAAGGGGCAGGCTGCGGGGACTGGGTCCAGACATGCCCGGGCGCCTCCCCAGGCTCATCCCCGCTGGTGCCTTTCCCCTGGGCCTAGGCCTCGCTTGAGGCCTCCTTGGAGAGGAGGTTGCTGGCAGGGGCTGTCTCCACACTGCAAGGTGCTGGAGCTCAGAGGGCCTCGTCAGAGGGAAGGGACCAGCAAGGGGCTGGATGCCCAAGACCTCTTTGGCCCAGCAGCCTCAGGGCAGCAGGGAGAGCAAGAGGCCCAGGGTGCCCCTAGGTCGGCTCTGCCCCTTCCCACACAGGCGGCCAGCCCAGCAGCTGCCTGACAGACTCTGGCTCCCCCGAGCTCTCTGCCGGTGCAGGGGGCAGGAACAGACGTGTGCATGTGGTTCTGCCTTGGCCTGGGAGTGTGGACCCCCTGCCTGGCCCCCAGGCTCAGGGGCAAGGGCCGGGAGAGAGCACCACCCCGAAGCGCTTTTCTCCCGGGCTTGGGAGCATTGTGCGCGGCTGGCGGGAACAGCCGGCCAGAGTGCTTGCAAAGCGGCCTCTGGAGGCAGCCGGGGAGGTCTTCCAGCGGGAGAGGGCCGGTTGTGCTCAGAGGCCCCACAGGCCAGGGGCAGGACCCAGCAGGGCCCCTGCCCCTGGCCAGCCTTGCCCAGGCCTTCCTGGCCTCCGGGGGTACTGCCCCAGCAAGGGGCAGGCTGCGGGGACTGGGTCCAGACATGCCCGGGCGCCTCCCCAGGCTCATCCCCGCTGGTGCCTTTCCCCTGGGCCTAGGCCTCGCTTGAGGCCTCCTTGGAGAGGAGGTTGCTGGCAGGGGCTGTCTCCACACTGCAAGGTGCTGGAGCTCAGAGGGCCTCGTCAGAGGGAAGGGACCAGCAAGGGGCTGGATGCCCAAGACCTCTTTGGCCCAGCAGCCTCAGGGCAGCAGGGAGAGCAAGAGGCCCAGGGTGCCCCTAGGTCGGCTCTGCCCCTTCCCACACAGGCGGCCAGCCCAGCCGCTGCCTGACAGACTCTGGCTCCCCCGAGCTCTCTGCCGGTGCAGGGGGCAGGAGCAGACGTGTGCATGTGGTTCTGCCTTGGCCTGGGAGTGTGGACCCCCTGCCTGGCCCCCAGGCTCAGGGGCAAGGGCCGGGAGAGAGCACCACCCCGAAGCGCTTTTCTCCCGGGCTTGGGAGCATTGTGCGCGGCTGGCGGGAACAGCCGGCCAGAGTGCTTGCAAAGCGGCCTCTGGAGGCAGCCGGGGAGGTCTTCCAGCGGGAGAGGGCCGGTTGTGCTCAGAGGCCCCACAGGCCAGGGGCAGGACCCAGCAGGGCCCCTGCCCCTGGCCAGCCTTGCCCAGGCCTTCCTGGCCTCCGGGGGTACTGCCCCAGCAAGGGGCAGGCTGCGGGGACTGGGTCCAGACATGCCCGGGCGCCTCCCCAGGCTCATCCCCGCTGGTGCCTTTCCCCTGGGCCTAGGCCTCGCTTGAGGCCTCCTTGGAGAGGAGGTTGCTGGCAGGGGCTGTCTCCACACTGCAAGGTGCTGGAGCTCAGAGGGCCTGGTCAGAGGGAAGGGACCAGCAAGGGGCTGGATGCCCAAGACCTCTTTGGCCCAGCAGCCTCAGGGCAGCAGGGAGAGCAAGAGGCCCAGGGTGCCCCTAGGTCGGCTCTGCCCCTTCCCACACAGGCGGCCAGCCCAGCAGCTGCCTGACAGACTCTGGCTCCCCCGAGCTCTCTGCCGGTGCAGGGGGCAGGAACAGACGTGTGCATGTGGTTCTGCCTTGGCCTGGGAGTGTGGACCCCCTGCCTGGCCCCCAGGCTCAGGGGCAAGGGCCGGGAGAGAGCACCACCCCGAAGCGCTTTTCTCCCGGGCTTGGGAGCATTGTGCGCGGCTGGCGGGAACAGCCGGCCAGAGTGCTTGCAAAGCGGCCTCTGGAGGCAGCCGGGGAGGTCTTCCAGCGGGAGAGGGCCGGTTGTGCTCAGAGGCCCCACAGGCCAGGGGCAGGACCCAGCAGGGCCCCTGCCCCTGGCCAGCCTTGCCCAGGCCTTCCTGGCCTCCGGGGGTACTGCCCCAGCAAGGGGCAGGCTGCGGGGACTGGGTCCAGACATGCCCGGGCGCCTCCCCAGGCTCATCCCCGCTGGTGCCTTTCCCCTGGGCCTAGGCCTCGCTTGAGGCCTCCTTGGAGAGGAGGTTGCTGGCAGGGGCTGTCTCCACACTGCAAGGTGCTGGAGCTCAGAGGGCCTCGTCAGAGGGAAGGGACCAGCAAGGGGCTGGATGCCCAAGACCTCTTTGGCCCAGCAGCCTCAGGGCAGCAGGGAGAGCAAGAGGCCCAGGGTGCCCCTAGGTCGGCTCTGCCCCTTCCCACACAGGCGGCCAGCCCAGCAGCTGCCTGACAGTCTCTGGCTCCCCCGAGCTCTCTGCCGGTGCAGGGGGCAGGAACAGACGTGTGCATGTGGTTCTGCCTTGGCCTGGGAGTGTGGACCCCCTGCCTGGCCCCCAGGCTCAGGGGCAAGGGCCGGGAGAGAGCACCACCCCGAAGCGCTTTTCTCCCGGGCTTGGGAGCATTGTGCGCGGCTGGCGGGAACAGCCGGCCAGAGTGCTTGCAAAGCGGCCTCTGGAGGCAGCCGGGGAGGTCTTCCAGCGGGAGAGGGCCGGTTGTGCTCAGAGGCCCCACAGGCCAGGGGCAGGACCCAGCAGGGCCCCTGCCCCTGGCCAGCCTTGCCCAGGCCTTCCTGGCCTCCGGGGGTACTGCCCCAGCAAGGGGCAGGCTGCGGGGACTGGGTCCAGACATGCCCGGGCGCCTCCCCAGGCTCATCCCCGCTGGTGCCTTTCCCCTGGGCCTAGGCCTCGCTTGAGGCCTCCTTGGAGAGGAGGTTGCTGGCAGGGGCTGTCTCCACACTGCAAGGTGCTGGAGCTCAGAGGGCCTCGTCAGAGGGAAGGGACCAGCAAGGGGCTGGATGCCCAAGACCTCTTTGGCCCAGCAGCCTCAGGGCAGCAGGGAGAGCAAGAGGCCCAGGGTGCCCCTAGGTTGGCTCTGCCCCTTCCCACACAGGCGGCCAGCCCAGCAGCTGCCTGACAGACTCTGGCTCCCCCGAGCTCTCTGCCGGTGCAGGGGGCAGGAGCAGACGTGTGCATGTGGTTCTGCCTTGGCCTGGGAGTGTGGACCCCCTGCCTGGCCCCCAGGCTCAGGGGCAAGGGCCGGGAGAGAGCACCACCCCGAAGCGCTTTTCTCCCGGGCTTGGGAGCATTGTGCGCGGCTGGCGGGAACAGCCGGCCAGAGTGCTTGCAAAGCGGCCTCTGGAGGCAGCCGGGGAGGTCTTCCAGCGGGAGAGGGCCGGTTGTGCTCAGAGGCCCCACAGGCCAGGGGCAGGACCCAGCAGGGCCCCTGCCCCTGGCCAGCCTTGCCCAGGCCTTCCTGGCCTCCGGGGGTACTGCCCCAGCAAGGGGCAGGCTGCGGGGACTGGGTCCAGACATGCCCGGGCGCCTCCCCAGGCTCATCCCCGCTGGTGCCTTTCCCCTGGGCCTAGGCCTCGCTTGAGGCCTCCTTGGAGAGGAGGTTGCTGGCAGGGGCTGTCTCCACACTGCAAGGTGCTGGAGCTCAGAGGGCCTGGTCAGAGGGAAGGGACCAGCAAGGGGCTGGATGCCCAAGACCTCTTTGGCCCAGCAGCCTCAGGGCAGCAGGGAGAGCAAGAGGCCCAGGGTGCCCCTAGGTCGGCTCTGCCCCTTCCCACACAGGCGGCCAGCCCAGCAGCTGCCTGACAGACTCTGGCTCCCCCGAGCTCTCTGCCGGTGCAGGGGGCAGGAACAGACGTGTGCATGTGGTTCTGCCTTGGCCTGGGAGTGTGGACCCCCTGCCTGGCCCCCAGGCTCAGGGGCAAGGGCCGGGAGAGAGCACCACCCCGAAGCGCTTTTCTCCCGGGCTTGGGAGCATTGTGCGCGGCTGGCGGGAACAGCCGGCCAGAGTGCTTGCAAAGCGGCCTCTGGAGGCAGCCGGGGAGGTCTTCCAGCGGGAGAGGGCCGGTTGTGCTCAGAGGCCCCACAGGCCAGGGGCAGGACCCAGCAGGGCCCCTGCCCCTGGCCAGCCTTGCCCAGGCCTTCCTGGCCTCCGGGGGTACTGCCCCAGCAAGGGGCAGGCTGCGGGGACTGGGTCCAGACATGCCCGGGCGCCTCCCCAGGCTCATCCCCGCTGGTGCCTTTCCCCTGGGCCTAGGCCTCGCTTGAGGCCTCCTTGGAGAGGAGGTTGCTGGCAGGGGCTGTCTCCACACTGCAAGGTGCTGGAGCTCAGAGGGCCTCGTCAGAGGGAAGGGACCAGCAAGGGGCTGGATGCCCAAGACCTCTTTGGCCCAGCAGCCTCAGGGCAGCAGGGAGAGCAAGAGGCCCAGGGTGCCCCTAGGTCGGCTCTGCCCCTTCCCACACAGGCGGCCAGCCCAGCAGCTGCCTGACAGACTCTGGCTCCCCCGAGCTCTCTGCCGGTGCAGGGGGCAGGAACAGATGTGTGCATGTGGTTCTGCCTTGGCCTGGGAGTGTGGACCCCCTGCCTGGCCCCCAGGCTCAGGGGCAAGGGCCGGGAGAGAGCACCACCCCGAAGCGCTTTTCTCCCGGGCTTGGGAGCATTGTGCGCGGCTGGCGGGAACAGCCGGCCAGAGTGCTTGCAAAGCGGCCTCTGGAGGCAGCCGGGGAGGTCTTCCAGCGGGAGAGGGCCGGTTGTGCTCAGAGGCCCCACAGGCCAGGGGCAGGACCCAGCAGGGCCCCTGCCCCTGGCCAGCCTTGCCCAGGCCTTCCTGGCCTCCGGGGGTACTGCCCCAGCAAGGGGCAGGCTGCGGGGACTGGGTCCAGACATGCCCGGGCGCCTCCCCAGGCTCATCCCCGCTGGTGCCTTTCCCCTGGGCCTAGGCCTCGCTTGAGGCCTCCTTGGAGAGGAGGTTGCTGGCAGGGGCTGTCTCCACACTGCAAGGTGCTGGAGCTCAGAGGGCCTCGTCAGAGGGAAGGGACCAGCAAGGGGCTGGATGCCCAAGACCTCTTTGGCCCAGCAGCCTCAGGGCAGCAGGGAGAGCAAGAGGCCCAGGGTGCCCCTAGGTCGGCTCTGCCCCTTCCCACACAGGCGGCCAGCCCAGCAGCTGCCTGACAGACTCTGGCTCCCCCGAGCTCTCTGCCGGTGCAGGGGGCAGGAGCAGACGTGTGCATGTGGTTCTGCCTTGGCCTGGGAGTGTGGACCCCCTGCCTGGCCCCCAGGCTCAGGGGCAAGGGCCGGGAGAGAGCACCACCCCGAAGCGCTTTTCTCCCGGGCTTGGGAGCATTGTGCGCGGCTGGCGGGAACAGCCGGCCAGAGTGCTTGCAAAGCGGCCTCTGGAGGCAGCCGGGGAGGTCTTCCAGCGGGAGAGGGCCGGTTGTGCTCAGAGGCCCCACAGGCCAGGGGCAGGACCCAGCAGGGCCCCTGCCCCTGGCCAGCCTTGCCCAGGCCTTCCTGGCCTCCGGGGGTACTGCCCCAGCAAGGGGCAGGCTGCGGGGACTGGGTCCAGACATGCCCGGGCGCCTCCCCAGGCTCATCCCCGCTGGTGCCTTTCCCCTGGGCCTAGGCCTCGCTTGAGGCCTCCTTGGAGAGGAGGTTGCTGGCAGGGGCTGTCTCCACACTGCAAGGTGCTGGAGCTCAGAGGGCCTGGTCAGAGGGAAGGGACCAGCAAGGGGCTGGATGCCCAAGACCTCTTTGGCCCAGCAGCCTCAGGGCAGCAGGGAGAGCAAGAGGCCCAGGGTGCCCCTAGGTCGGCTCTGCCCCTTCCCACACAGGCGGCCAGCCCAGCAGCTGCCTGACAGACTCTGGCTCCCCCGAGCTCTCTGCCGGTGCAGGGGGCAGGAACAGACGTGTGCATGTGGTTCTGCCTTGGCCTGGGAGTGTGGACCCCCTGCCTGGCCCCCAGGCTCAGGGGCAAGGGCCGGGAGAGAGCACCACCCCGAAGCGCTTTTCTCCCGGGCTTGGGAGCATTGTGCGCGGCTGGCGGGAACAGCCGGCCAGAGTGCTTGCAAAGCGGCCTCTGGAGGCAGCCGGGGAGGTCTTCCAGCGGGAGAGGGCCGGTTGTGCTCAGAGGCCCCACAGGCCAGGGGCAGGACCCAGCAGGGCCCCTGCCCCTGGCCAGCCTTGCCCAGGCCTTCCTGGCCTCCGGGGGTACTGCCCCAGCAAGGGGCAGGCTGCGGGGACTGGGTCCAGACATGCCCGGGCGCCTCCCCAGGCTCATCCCCGCTGGTGCCTTTCCCCTGGGCCTAGGCCTCGCTTGAGGCCTCCTTGGAGAGGAGGTCGCTGGCAGGGGCTGTCTCCACACTGCAAGGTGCTGGAGCTCAGAGGGCCTCGTCAGAGGGAAGGGACCAGCAAGGGGCTGGATGCCCAAGACCTCTTTGGCCCAGCAGCCTCAGGGCAGCAGGGAGAGCAAGAGGCCCAGGGTGCCCCTAGGTCGGCTCTGCCCCTTCCCACACAGGCGGCCAGCCCAGCAGCTGCCTGACAGACTCTGGCTCCCCCGAGCTCTCTGCCGGTGCAGGGGGCAGGAGCAGACGTGTGCATGTGGTTCTGCCTTGGCCTGGGAGTGTGGACCCCCTGCCTGGCCCCCAGGCTCAGGGGCAAGGGCCGGGAGAGAGCACCACCCCGAAGCGCTTTTCTCCCGGGCTTGGGAGCATTGTGCGCGGCTGGCGGGAACAGCCGGCCAGAGTGCTTGCAAAGCGGCCTCTGGAGGCAGCCGGGGAGGTCTTCCAGCGGGAGAGGGCCGGTTGTGCTCAGAGGCCCCACAGGCCAGGGGCAGGACCCAGCAGGGCCCCTGCCCCTGGCCAGCCTTGCCCAGGCCTTCCTGGCCTCCGGGGGTACTGCCCCAGCAAGGGGCAGGCTGCGGGGACTGGGTCCAGACATGCCCGGGCGCCTCCCCAGGCTCATCCCCGCTGGTGCCTTTCCCCTGGGCCTAGGCCTCGCTTGAGGCCTCCTTGGAGAGGAGGTTGCTGGCAGGGGCTGTCTCCACACTGCAAGGTGCTGGAGCTCAGAGGGCCTCGTCAGAGGGAAGGGACCAGCAAGGGGCTGGATGCCCAAGACCTCTTTGGCCCAGCAGCCTCAGGGCAGCAGGGAGAGCAAGAGGCCCAGGGTGCCCCTAGGTCGGCTCTGCCCCTTCCCACACAGGCGGCCAGCCCAGCAGCTGCCTGACAGACTCTGGCTCCCCCGAGCTCTCTGCCGGTGCAGGGGGCAGGAACAGACGTGTGCATGTGGTTCTGCCTTGGCCTGGGAGTGTGGACCCCCTGCCTGGCCCCCAGGCTCAGGGGCAAGGGCCGGGAGAGAGCACCACCCCGAAGCGCTTTTCTCCCGGGCTTGGGAGCATTGTGCGCGGCTGGCGGGAACAGCCGGCCAGAGTGCTTGCAAAGCGGCCTATGGAGGCAGCCGGGGAGGTCTTCCAGCGGGAGAGGGCCGGTTGTGCTCAGAGGCCCCACAGGCCAGGGGCAGGACCCAGCAGGGCCCCTGCCCCTGGCCAGCCTTGCCCAGGCCTTCCTGGCCTCCGGGGGTACTGCCCCAGCAAGGGGCAGGCTGCGGGGACTGGGTCCAGACATGCCCGGGCGCCTCCCCAGGCTCATCCCCGCTGGTGCCTTTCCCCTGGGCCTAGGCCTCGCTTGAGGCCTCCTTGGAGAGGAGGTTGCTGGCAGGGGCTGTCTCCACACTGCAAGGTGCTGGAGCTCAGAGGGCCTGGTCAGAGGGAAGGGACCAGCAAGGGGCTGGATGCCCAAGACCTCTTTGGCCCAGCAGCCTCAGGGCAGCAGGGAGAGCAAGAGGCCCAGGGTGCCCCTAGGTCGGCTCTGCCCCTTCCCACACAGGCGGCCAGCCCAGCAGCTGCCTGACAGACTCTGGCTCCCCCGAGCTCTCTGCCGGTGCAGGGGGCAGGAACAGACGTGTGCATGTGGTTCTGCCTTGGCCTGGGAGTGTGGACCCCCTGCCTGGCCCCCAGGCTCAGGGGCAAGGGCCGGGAGAGAGCACCACCCCGAAGCGCTTTTCTCCCGGGCTTGGGAGCATTGTGCGCGGCTGGCGGGAACAGCCGGCCAGAGTGCTTGCAAAGCGGCCTCTGGAGGCAGCCGGGGAGGTCTTCCAGCGGGAGAGGGCCGGTTGTGCTCAGAGGCCCCACAGGCCAGGGGCAGGACCCAGCAGGGCCCCTGCCCCTGGCCAGCCTTGCCCAGGCCTTCCTGGCCTCCGGGGGTACTGCCCCAGCAAGGGGCAGGCTGCGGGGACTGGGTCCAGACATGCCCGGGCGCCTCCCCAGGCTCATCCCCGCTGGTGCCTTTCCCCTGGGCCTAGGCCTCGCTTGAGGCCTCCTTGGAGAGGAGGTTGCTGGCAGGGGCTGTCTCCACACTGCAAGGTGCTGGAGCTCAGAGGGCCTCGTCAGAGGGAAGGGACCAGCAAGGGGCTGGATGCCCAAGACCTCTTTGGCCCAGCAGCCTCAGGGCAGCAGGGAGAGCAAGAGGCCCAGGGTGCCCCTAGGTCGGCTCTGCCCCTTCCCACACAGGCGGCCAGCCCAGCAGCTGCCTGACAGACTCTAGCTCCCCCGAGCTCTCTGCCGGTGCAGGGGGCAGGAGCAGACGTGTGCATGTGGTTCTGCCTTGGCCTGGGAGTGTGGACCCCCTGCCTGGCCCCCAGGCTCAGGGGCAAGGGCCGGGAGAGAGCACCACCCCGAAGCGCTTTTCTCCCGGGCTTGGGAGCATTGTGCGCGGCTGGCGGGAACAGCCGGCCAGAGTGCTTGCAAAGCGGCCTCTGGAGGCAGCCGGGGAGGTCTTCCAGCGGGAGAGGGCCGGTTGTGCTCAGAGGCCCCACAGGCCAGGGGCAGGACCCAGCAGGGCCCCTGCCCCTGGCCAGCCTTGCCCAGGCCTTCCTGGCCTCCGGGGGTACTGCCCCAGCAAGGGGCAGGCTGCGGGGACTGGGTCCAGACATGCCCGGGCGCCTCCCCAGGCTCATCCCCGCTGGTGCCTTTCCCCTGGGCCTAGGCCTCGCTTGAGGCCTCCTTGGAGAGGAGGTTGCTGGCAGGGGCTGTCTCCACACTGCAAGGTGCTGGAGCTCAGAGGGCCTCGTCAGAGGGAAGGGACCAGCAAGGGGCTGGATGCCCAAGACCTCTTTGGCCCAGCAGCCTCAGGGCAGCAGGGAGAGCAAGAGGCCCAGGGTGCCCCTAGGTCGGCTCTGCCCCTTCCCACACAGGCGGCCAGCCCAGCAGCTGCCTGACAGACTCTGGCTCCCCCGAGCTCTCTGCCAGTGCAGGGGGCAGGAACAGACGTGTGCATGTGGTTCTGCCTTGGCCTGGGAGTGTGGACCCCCTGCTTGGCCCCCAGGCTCAGGGGCAAGGGCCGGGAGAGAGCACCACCCCGAAGCGCTTTTCTCCCGGGCTTGGGAGCATTGTGCGCGGCTGGCGGGAACAGCCGGCCAGAGTGCTTGCAAAGCGGCCTCTGGAGGCAGCCGGGGAGGTCTTCCAGCGGGAGAGGGCCGGTTGTGCTCAGAGGCCCCACAGGCCAGGGGCAGGACCCAGCAGGGCCCCTGCCCCTGGCCAGCCTTGCCCAGGCCTTCCTGGCCTCCGGGGGTACTGCCCCAGCAAGGGGCAGGCTGCGGGGACTGGGTCCAGACATGCCCGGGCGCCTCCCCAGGCTCATCCCCGCTGGTGCCTTTCCCCTGGGCCTAGGCCTCGCTTGAGGCCTCCTTGGAGAGGAGGTTGCTGGCAGGGGCTGTCTCCACACTGCAAGGTGCTGGAGCTCAGAGGGCCTGGTCAGAGGGAAGGGACCAGCAAGGGGCTGGATGCCCAAGACCTCTTTGGCCCAGCAGCCTCAGGGCAGCAGGGAGAGCAAGAGGCCCAGGGTGCCCCTAGGTCGGCTCTGCCCCTTCCCACACAGGCGGCCAGCCCAGCAGCTGCCTGACAGACTCTGGCTCCCCCGAGCTCTCTGCCGGTGCAGGGGGCAGGAACAGACGTGTGCATGTGGTTCTGCCTTGGCCTGGGAGTGTGGACCCCCTGCCTGGCCCCCAGGCTCAGGGGCAAGGGCCGGGAGAGAGCACCACCCCGAAGCGCTTTTCTCCCGGGCTTGGGAGCATTGTGCGCGGCTGGCGGGAACAGCCGGCCAGAGTGCTTGCAAAGCGGCCTCTGGAGGCAGCCGGGGAGGTCTTCCAGCGGGAGAGGGCCGGTTGTGCTCAGAGGCCCCACAGGCCAGGGGCAGGACCCAGCAGGGCCCCTGCCCCTGGCCAGCCTTGCCCAGGCCTTCCTGGCCTCCGGGGGTACTGCCCCAGCAAGGGGCAGGCTGCGGGGACTGGGTCCAGACATGCCCGGGCGCCTCCCCAGGCTCATCCCCGCTGGTGCCTTTCCCCTGGGCCTAGGCCTCGCTTGAGGCCTCCTTGGAGAGGAGGTTGCTGGCAGGGGCTGTCTCCACACTGCAAGGTGCTGGAGCTCAGAGGGCCTGGTCAGAGGGAAGGGACCAGCAAGGGGCTGGATGCCCAAGACCTCTTTGGCCCAGCAGCCTCAGGGCAGCAGGGAGAGCAAGAGGCCCAGGGTGCCCCTAGGTCGGCTCTGCCCCTTCCCACACAGGCGGCCAGCCCAGCAGCTGCCTGACAGACTCTGGCTCCCCCGAGCTCTCTGCCGGTGCAGGGGGCAGGAACAGACGTGTGCATGTGGTTCTGCCTTGGCCTGGGAGTGTGGACCCCCTGCCTGGCCCCCAGGCTCAGGGGCAAGGGCCGGGAGAGAGCACCACCCCGAAGCGCTTTTCTCCCGGGCTTGGGAGCATTGTGCGCGGCTGGCGGGAACAGCCGGCCAGAGTGCTTGCAAAGCGGCCTCTGGAGGCAGCCGGGGAGGTCTTCCAGCGGGAGAGGGCCGGTTGTGCTCAGAGGCCCCACAGGCCATGGGCAGGACCCAGCAGGGCCCCTGCCCCTGGCCAGCCTTGCCCAGGCCTTCCTGGCCTCCGGGGGTACTGCCCCAGCAAGGGGCAGGCTGCGGGGACTGGGTCCAGACATGCCCGGGCGCCTCCCCAGGCTCATCCCCGCTGGTGCCTTTCCCCTGGGCCTAGGCCTCGCTTGAGGCCTCCTTGGAGAGGAGGTTGCTGGCAGGGGCTGTCTCCACACTGCAAGGTGCTGGAGCTCAGAGGGCCTCGTCAGAGGGAAGGGACCAGCAAGGGGCTGGATGCCCAAGACCTCTTTGGCCCAGCAGCCTCAGGGCAGCAGGGAGAGCAAGAGGCCCAGGGTGCCCCTAGGTCGGCTCTGCCCCTTCCCACACAGGCGGCCAGCCCAGCAGCTGCCTGACAGACTCTGGCTCCCCCGAGCTCTCTGCCGGTGCAGGGGGCAGGAACAGACGTGTGCATGTGGTTCTGCCTTGGCCTGTGAGTGTGGACCCCCTGCCTGGCCCCCAGGCTCAGGGGCAAGGGCCGGGAGAGAGCACCACCCCGAAGCGCTTTTCTCCCGGGCTTGGGAGCATTGTGCGCGGCTGGCGGGAACAGCCGGCCAGAGTGCTTGCAAAGCGGCCTCTGGAGGCAGCCGGGGAGGTCTTCCAGCGGGAGAGGGCCGGTTGTGCTCAGAGGCCCCACAGGCCAGGGGCAGGACCCAGCAGGGCCCCTGCCCCTGGCCAGCCTTGCCCAGGCCTTCCTGGCCTCCGGGGGTACTGCCCCAGCAAGGGGCAGGCTGCGGGGACTGGGTCCAGACATGCCCGGGCGCCTCCCCAGGCTCATCCCCGCTGGTGCCTTTCCCCTGGGCCTAGGCCTCGCTTGAGGCCTCCTTGGAGAGGAGGTTGCTGGCAGGGGCTGTCTCCACACTGCAAGGTGCTGGAGCTCAGAGGGCCTCGTCAGAGGGAAGGGACCAGCAAGGGGCTGGATGCCCAAGACCTCTTTGGCCCAGCAGCCTCAGGGCAGCAGGGAGAGCAAGAGGCCCAGGGTGCCCCTAGGTCGGCTCTGCCCCTTCCCACACAGGCGGCCAGCCCAGCAGCTGCCTGACAGACTCTGGCTCCCCCGAGCTCTCTGCCGGTGCAGGGGGCAGGAACAGACGTGTGCATGTGGTTCTGCCTTGGCCTGGGAGTGTGGACCCCCTGCCTGGCCCCCAGGCTCAGGGGCAAGGGCCGGGAGAGAGCACCACCCCGAAGCGCTTTTCTCCCGGGCTTGGGAGCATTGTGCGCGGCTGGCGGGAACAGCCGGCCAGAGTGCTTGCAAAGTGGCCTCTGGAGGCAGCCGGGGAGGTCTTCCAGCGGGAGAGGGCCGGTTGTGCTCAGAGGCCCCACAGGCCAGGGGCAGGACCCAGCAGGGCCCCTGCCCCTGGCCAGCCTTGCCCAGGCCTTCCTGGCCTCCGGGGGTACTGCCCCAGCAAGGGGCAGGCTGCGGGGACTGGGTCCAGACATGCCCGGGCGCCTCCCCAGGCTCATCCCCGCTGGTGCCTTTCCCCTGGGCCTAGGCCTCGCTTGAGGCCTCCTTGGAGAGGAGGTTGCTGGCAGGGGCTGTCTCCACACTGCAAGGTGCTGGAGCTCAGAGGGCCTCGTCAGAGGGAAGGGACCAGCAAGGGGCTGGATGCCCAAGACCTCTTTGGCCCAGCAGCCTCAGGGCAGCAGGGAGAGCAAGAGGCCCAGGGTGCCCCTAGGTCGGCTCTGCCCCTTCCCACACAGGCGGCCAGCCCAGCAGCTGCCTGACAGACTCTGGCTCCCCCGAGCTCTCTGCCGGTGCAGGGGGCAGGAACAGACGTGTGCATGTGGTTCTGCCTTGGCCTGGGAGTGTGGACCCCCTGCCTGGCCCCCAGGCTCAGGGGCAAGGGCCGGGAGAGAGCACCACCCCGAAGCGCTTTTCTCCCGGGCTTGGGAGCATTGTGCGCGGCTGGCGGGAACAGCCGGCCAGAGTGCTTGCAAAGCGGCCTCTGGAGGCAGCCGGGGAGGTCTTCCAGCGGGAGAGGGCCGGTTGTGCTCAGAGGCCCCACAGGCCAGGGGCAGGACCCAGCAGGGCCCCTGCCCCTGGCCAGCCTTGCCCAGGCCTTCCTGGCCTCCGGGGGTACTGCCCCAGCAAGGGGCAGGCTGCGGGGACTGGGTCCAGACATGCCCGGGCGCCTCCCCAGGCTCATCCCCGCTGGTGCCTTTCCCCTGGGCCTAGGCCTCGCTTGAGGCCTCCTTGGAGAGGAGGTTGCTGGCAGGGGCTGTCTCCACACTGCAAGGTGCTGGAGCTCAGAGGGCCTCGTCAGAGGGAAGGGACCAGCAAGGGGCTGGATGCCCAAGACCTCTTTGGCCCAGCAGCCTCAGGGCAGCAGGGAGAGCAAGAGGCCCAGGGTGCCCCTAGGTCGGCTCTGCCCCTTCCCACACAGGCGGCCAGCCCAGCAGCTGCCTGACAGACTCTGGCTCCCCCGAGCTCTCTGCCGGTGCAGGGGGCAGGAACAGACGTGTGCATGTGGTTCTGCCTTGGCCTGGGAGTGTGGACCCCCTGCCTGGCCCCCAGGCTCAGGGGCAAGGGCCGGGAGAGAGCACCACCCCGAAGCGCTTTTCTCCCGGGCTTGGGAGCATTGTGCGCGGCTGGCGGGAACAGCCGGCCAGAGTGCTTGCAAAGCGGCCTCTGGAGGCAGCCGGGGAGGTCTTCCAGCGGGAGAGGGCCGGTTGTGCTCAGAGGCCCCACAGGCCAGGGGCAGGACCCAGCAGGGCCCCTGCCCCTGGCCAGCCTTGCCCAGGCCTTCCTGGCCTCCGGGGGTACTGCCCCAGCAAGGGGCAGGCTGCGGGGACTGGGTCCAGACATGCCCGGGCGCCTCCCCAGGCTCATCCCCGCTGGTGCCTTTCCCCTGGGCCTAGGCCTCGCTTGAGGCCTCCTTGGAGAGGAGGTTGCTGGCAGGGGCTGTCTCCACACTGCAAGGTGCTGGAGCTCAGAGGGCCTCGTCAGAGGGAAGGGACCAGCAAGGGGCTGGATGCCCAAGACCTCTTTGGCCCAGCAGCCTCAGGGCAGCAGGGAGAGCAAGAGGCCCAGGGTGCCCCTAGGTCGGCTCTGCCCCTTCCCACACAGGCGGCCAGCCCAGCAGCTGCCTGACAGACTCTGGCTCCCCCGAGCTCTCTGCCAGTGCAGGGGGCAGGAACAGACGTGTGCATGTGGTTCTGCCTTGGCCTGGGAGTGTGGACCCCCTGCCTGGCCCCCAGGCTCAGGGGCAAGGGCCGGGAGAGAGCACCACCCCGAAGCGCTTTTCTCCCGGGCTTGGGAGCATTGTGCGCGGCTGGCGGGAACAGCCGGCCAGAGTGCTTGCAAAGCGGCCTCTGGAGGCAGCCGGGGAGGTCTTCCAGCGGGAGAGGGCCGGTTGTGCTCAGAGGCCCCACAGGCCAGGGGCAGGACCCAGCAGGGCCCCTGCCCCTGGCCAGCCTTGCCCAGGCCTTCCTGGCCTCCGGGGGTACTGCCCCAGCAAGGGGCAGGCTGCGGGGACTGGGTCCAGACATGCCCGGGCGCCTCCCCAGGCTCATCCCCGCTGGTGCCTTTCCCCTGGGCCTAGGCCTCGCTTGAGGCCTCCTTGGAGAGGAGGTTGCTGGCAGGGGCTGTCTCCACACTGCAAGGTGCTGGAGCTCAGAGGGCCTGGTCAGAGGGAAGGGACCAGCAAGGGGCTGGATGCCCAAGACCTCTTTGGCCCAGCAGCCTCAGGGCAGCAGGGAGAGCAAGAGGCCCAGGGTGCCCCTAGGTCGGCTCTGCCCCTTCCCACACAGGCGGCCAGCCCAGCAGCTGCCTGACAGACTCTGGCTCCCCCGAGCTCTCTGCCGGTGCAGGGGGCAGGAACAGACGTGTGCATGTGGTTCTGCCTTGGCCTGGGAGTGTGGACCCCCTGCCTGGCCCCCAGGCTCAGGGGCAAGGGCCGGGAGAGAGCACCACCCCGAAGCGCTTTTCTCCCGGGCTTGGGAGCATTGTGCGCGGCTGGCGGGAACAGCCGGCCAGAGTGCTTGCAAAGCGGCCTCTGGAGGCAGCCGGGGAGGTCTTCCAGCGGGAGAGGGCCGGTTGTGCTCAGAGGCCCCACAGGCCAGGGGCAGGACCCAGCAGGGCCCCTGCCCCTGGCCAGCCTTGCCCAGGCCTTCCTGCCCTCCGGGGGTACTGCCCCAGCAAGGGGCAGGCTGCGGGGACTGGGTCCAGACATGCCCGGGCGCCTCCCCAGGCTCATCCCCGCTGGTGCCTTTCCCCTGGGCCTAGGCCTCGCTTGAGGCCTCCTTGGAGAGGAGGTTGCTGGCAGGGGCTGTCTCCACACTGCAAGGTGCTGGAGCTCAGAGGGCCTGGTCAGAGGGAAGGGACCAGCAAGGGGCTGGATGCCCAAGACCTCTTTGGCCCAGCAGCCTCAGGGCAGCAGGGAGAGCAAGAGGCCCAGGGTGCCCCTAGGTCGGCTCTGCCCCTTCCCACACAGGCGGCCAGCCCAGCAGCTGCCTGACAGACTCTGGCTCCCCCGAGCTCTCTGCCGGTGCAGGGGGCAGGAACAGACGTGTGCATGTGGTTCTGCCTTGGCCTGGGAGTGTGGACCCCCTGCCTGGCCCCCAGGCTCAGGGGCAAGGGCCGGGAGAGAGCACCACCCCGAAGCGCTTTTCTCCCGGGCTTGGGAGCATTGTGCGCGGCTGGCGGGAACAGCCGGCCAGAGTGCTTGCAAAGCGGCCTCTGGAGGCAGCCGGGGAGGTCTTCCAGCGGGAGAGGGCCGGTTGTGCTCAGAGGCCCCACAGGCCATGGGCAGGACCCAGCAGGGCCCCTGCCCCTGGCCAGCCTTGCCCAGGCCTTCCTGGCCTCCGGGGGTACTGCCCCAGCAAGGGGCAGGCTGCGGGGACTGGGTCCAGACATGCCCGGGCGCCTCCCCAGGCTCATCCCCGCTGGTGCCTTTCCCCTGGGCCTAGGCCTCGCTTGAGGCCTCCTTGGAGAGGAGGTTGCTGGCAGGGGCTGTCTCCACACTGCAAGGTGCTGGAGCTCAGAGGGCCTGGTCAGAGGGAAGGGACCAGCAAGGGGCTGGATGCCCAAGACCTCTTTGGCCCAGCAGCCTCAGGGCAGCAGGGAGAGCAAGAGGCCCAGGGTGCCCCTAGGTCGGCTCTGCCCCTTCCCACACAGGCGGCCAGCCCAGCAGCTGCCTGACAGACTCTGGCTCCCCCGAGCTCTCTGCCGGTGCAGGGGGCAGGAACAGACGTGTGCATGTGGTTCTGCCTTGGCCTGGGAGTGTGGACCCCCTGCCTGGCCCCCAGGCTCAGGGGCAAGGGCCGGGAGAGAGCACCACCCCGAAGCGCTTTTCTCCCGGGCTTGGGAGCATTGTGCGCGGCTGGCGGGAACAGCCGGCCAGAGTGCTTGCAAAGCGGCCTCTGGAGGCAGCCGGGGAGGGCTTCCAGCGGGAGAGGGCCGGTTGTGCTCAGAGGCCCCACAGGCCAGGGGCAGGACCCAGCAGGGCCCCTGCCCCTGGCCAGCCTTGCCCAGGCCTTCCTGGCCTCCGGGGGTACTGCCCCAGCAAGGGGCAGGCTGCGGGGACTGGGTCCAGACATGCCCGGGCGCCTCCCCAGGCTCATCCCCGCTGGTGCCTTTCCCCTGGGCCTAGGCCTCGCTTGAGGCCTCCTTGGAGAGGAGGTTGCTGGCAGGGGCTGTCTCCACACTGCAAGGTGCTGGAGCTCAGAGGGCCTCGTCAGAGGGAAGGGACCAGCAAGGGGCTGGATGCCCAAGACCTCTTTGGCCCAGCAGCCTCAGGGCAGCAGGGAGAGCAAGAGGCCCAGGGTGCCCCTAGGTCGGCTCTGCCCCTTCCCACACAGGCGGCCAGCCCAGCAGCTGCCTGACAGACTCTGGCTCCCCCGAGCTCTCTGCCGGTGCAGGGGGCAGGAACAGACGTGTGCATGTGGTTCTGCCTTGGCCTGGGAGTGTGGACCCCCTGCCTGGCTCCCAGGCTCAGGGGCAAGGGCCGGGAGAGAGCACCACCCCGAAGCGCTTTTCTCCCGGGCTTGGGAGCATTGTGCGCGGCTGGCGGGAACAGCCGGCCAGAGTGCTTGCAAAGTGGCCTCTGGAGGCAGCCGGGGAGGTCTTCCAGCGGGAGAGGGCCGGTTGTGCTCAGAGGCCCCACAGGCCAGGGGCAGGACCCAGCAGGGCCCCTGCCCCTGGCCAGCCTTGCCCAGGCCTTCCTGGCCTCCGGGGGGTACTGCCCCAGCAAGGGGCAGGCTGCGGGGACTGGGTCCAGACATGCCCGGGCGCCTCCCCAGGCTCATCCCCGCTGGTGCCTTTCCCCTGGGCCTAGGCCTCGCTTGAGGCCTCCTTGGAGAGGAGGTTGCTGGCAGGGGCTGTCTCCACACTGCAAGGTGCTGGAGCTCAGAGGGCCTCGTCAGAGGGAAGGGACCAGCAAGGGGCTGGATGCCCAAGACCTCTTTGGCCCAGCAGCCTCAGGGCAGCAGGGAGAGCAAGAGGCCCAGGGTGCCCCTAGGTCGGCTCTGCCCCTTCCCACACAGGCGGCCAGCCCAGCAGCTGCCTGACAGTCTCTGGCTCCCCCGAGCTCTCTGCCGGTGCAGGGGGCAGGAACAGACGTGTGCATGTGGTTCTGCCTTGGCCTGGGAGTGTGGACCCCCTGCCTGGCCCCCAGGCTCAGGGGCAAGGGCCGGGAGAGAGCACCACCCCGAAGCGCTTTTCTCCCGGGCTTGGGAGCATTGTGCGCGGCTGGCGGGAACAGCCGGCCAGAGTGCTTGCAAAGCGGCCTCTGGAGGCAGCCGGGGAGGTCTTCCAGCGGGAGAGGGCCGGTTGTGCTCAGAGGCCCCACAGGCCAGGGGCAGGACCCAGCAGGGCCCCTGCCCCTGGCCAGCCTTGCCCAGGCCTTCCTGGCCTCCGGGGGTACTGCCCCAGCAAGGGGCAGGCTGCGGGGACTGGGTCCAGACATGCCCGGGCGCCTCCCCAGGCTCATCCCCGCTGGTGCCTTTCCCCTGGGCCTAGGCCTCGCTTGAGGCCTCCTTGGAGAGGAGGTTGCTGGCAGGGGCTGTCTCCACACTGCAAGGTGCTGGAGCTCAGAGGGCCTCGTCAGAGGGAAGGGACCAGCAAGGGGCTGGATGCCCAAGACCTCTTTGGCCCAGCAGCCTCAGGGCAGCAGGGAGAGCAAGAGGCCCAGGGTGCCCCTAGGTCGGCTCTGCCCCTTCCCACACAGGCGGCCAGCCCAGCAGCTGCCTGACAGACTCTGGCTCCCCCGAGCTCTCTGCCGGTGCAGGGGGCAGGAGCAGACGTGTGCATGTGGTTCTGCCTTGGCCTGGGAGTGTGGACCCCCTGCCTGGCCCCCAGGCTCAGGGGCAAGGGCCGGGAGAGAGCACCACCCCGAAGCGCTTTTCTCCCGGGCTTGGGAGCATTGTGCGCGGCTGGCGGGAACAGCCGGCCAGAGTGCTTGCAAAGCGGCCTCTGGAGGCAGCCGGGGAGGTCTTCCAGCGGGAGAGGGCCGGTTGTGCTCAGAGGCCCCACAGGCCAGGGGCAGGACCCAGCAGGGCCCCTGCCCCTGGCCAGCCTTGCCCAGGCCTTCCTGGCCTCCGGGGGTACTGCCCCAGCAAGGGGCAGGCTGCGGGGACTGGGTCCAGACATGCCCGGGCGCCTCCCCAGGCTCATCCCCGCTGGTGCCTTTCCCCTGGGCCTAGGCCTCGCTTGAGGCCTCCTTGGAGAGGAGGTTGCTGGCAGGGGCTGTCTCCACACTGCAAGGTGCTGGAGCTCAGAGGGCCTCGTCAGAGGGAAGGGACCAGCAAGGGGCTGGATGCCCAAGACCTCTTTGGCCCAGCAGCCTCAGGGCAGCAGGGAGAGCAAGAGGCCCAGGGTGCCCCTAGGTCGGCTCTGCCCCTTCCCACACAGGCGGCCAGCCCAGCAGCTGCCTGACAGACTCTGGCTCCCCCGAGCTCTCTGCCGGTGCAGGGGGCAGGAACAGACGTGTGCATGTGGTTCTGCCTTGGCCTGGGAGTGTGGACCCCCTGCCTGGCCCCCAGGCTCAGGGGCAAGGGCCGGGAGAGAGCACCACCCCGAAGCGCTTTTCTCCCGGGCTTGGGAGCATTGTGCGCGGCTGGCGGGAACAGCCGGCCAGAGTGCTTGCAAAGCGGCCTCTGGAGGCAGCCGGGGAGGTCTTCCAGCGGGAGAGGGCCGGTTGTGCTCAGAGGCCCCACAGGCCATGGGCAGGACCCAGCAGGGCCCCTGCCCCTGGCCAGCCTTGCCCAGGCCTTCCTGGCCTCCGGGGGTACTGCCCCAGCAAGGGGCAGGCTGCGGGGACTGGGTCCAGACATGCCCGGGCGCCTCCCCAGGCTCATCCCCGCTGGTGCCTTTCCCCTGGGCCTAGGCCTCGCTTGAGGCCTCCTTGGAGAGGAGGTTGCTGGCAGGGGCTGTCTCCACACTGCAAGGTGCTGGAGCTCAGAGGGCCTCGTCAGAGGGAAGGGACCAGCAAGGGGCTGGATGCCCAAGACCTCTTTGGCCCAGCAGCCTCAGGGCAGCAGGGAGAGCAAGAGGCCCAGGGTGCCCCTAGGTCGGCTCTGCCCCTTCCCACACAGGCGGCCAGCCCAGCAGCTGCCTGACAGACTCTGGCTCCCCCGAGCTCTCTGCCGGTGCAGGGGGCAGGAACAGACGTGTGCATGTGGTTCTGCCTTGGCCTGGGAGTGTGGACCCCCTGCCTGGCCCCCAGGCTCAGGGGCAAGGGCCGGGAGAGAGCACCACCCCGAAGCGCTTTTCTCCCGGGCTTGGGAGCATTGTGCGCGGCTGGCGGGAACAGCCGGCCAGAGTGCTTGCAAAGCGGCCTCTGGAGGCAGCCGGGGAGGTCTTCCAGCGGGAGAGGGCCGGTTGTGCTCAGAGGCCCCACAGGCCAGGGGCAGGACCCAGCAGGGCCCCTGCCCCTGGCCAGCCTTGCCCAGGCCTTCCTGGCCTCCGGGGGTACTGCCCCAGCAAGGGGCAGGCTGCGGGGACTGGGTCCAGACATGCCCGGGCGCCTCCCCAGGCTCATCCCCGCTGGTGCCTTTCCCCTGGGCCTAGGCCTCGCTTGAGGCCTCCTTGGAGAGGAGGTTGCTGGCAGGGGCTGTCTCCACACTGCAAGGTGCTGGAGCTCAGAGGGCCTCGTCAGAGGGAAGGGACCAGCAAGGGGCTGGATGCCCAAGACCTCTTTGGCCCAGCAGCCTCAGGGCAGCAGGGAGAGCAAGAGGCCCAGGGTGCCCCTAGGTCGGCTCTGCCCCTTCCCACACAGGCGGCCAGCCCAGCAGCTGCCTGACAGACTCTGGCTCCCCCGAGCTCTCTGCCGGTGCAGGGGGCAGGAACAGACGTGTGCATGTGGTTCTGCCTTGGCCTGGGAGTGTGGACCCCCTGCCTGGCCCCCAGGCTCAGGGGCAAGGGCCGGGAGAGAGCACCACCCCGAAGCGCTTTTCTCCCGGGCTTGGGAGCATTGTGCGCGGCTGGCGGGAACAGCCGGCCAGAGTGCTTGCAAAGCGGCCTCTGGAGGCAGCCGGGGAGGTCTTCCAGCGGGAGAGGGCCGGTTGTGCTCAGAGGCCCCACAGGCCAGGGGCAGGACCCAGCAGGGCCCCTGCCCCTGGCCAGCCTTGCCCAGGCCTTCCTGGCCTCCGGGGGTACTGCCCCAGCAAGGGGCAGGCTGCGGGGACTGGGTCCAGACATGCCCGGGCGCCTCCCCAGGCTCATCCCCGCTGGTGCCTTTCCCCTGGGCCTAGGCCTCGCTTGAGGCCTCCTTGGAGAGGAGGTTGCTGGCAGGGGCTGTCTCCACACTGCAAGGTGCTGGAGCTCAGAGGGCCTCGTCAGAGGGAAGGGACCAGCAAGGGGCTGGATGCCCAAGACCTCTTTGGCCCAGCAGCCTCAGGGCAGCAGGGAGAGCAAGAGGCCCAGGGTGCCCCTAGGTCGGCTCTGCCCCTTCCCACACAGGCGGCCAGCCCAGCAGCTGCCTGACAGACTCTGGCTCCCCCGAGCTCTCTGCCGGTGCAGGGGGCAGGAACAGACGTGTGCATGTGGTTCTGCCTTGGCCTGGGAGTGTGGACCCCCTGCCTGGCCCCCAGGCTCAGGGGCAAGGGCCGGGAGAGAGCACCACCCCGAAGCGCTTTTCTCCCGGGCTTGGGAGCATTGTGCGCGGCTGGCGGGAACAGCCGGCCAGAGTGCTTGCAAAGTGGCCTCTGGAGGCAGCCGGGGAGGTCTTCCAGCGGGAGAGGGCCGGTTGTGCTCAGAGGCCCCACAGGCCAGGGGCAGGACCCAGCAGGGCCCCTGCCCCTGGCCAGCCTTGCCCAGGCCTTCCTGGCCTCCGGGGGTACTGCCCCAGCAAGGGGCAGGCTGCGGGGACTGGGTCCAGACATGCCCGGGCGCCTCCCCAGGCTCATCCCCGCTGGTGCCTTTCCCCTGGGCCTAGGCCTCGCTTGAGGCCTCCTTGGAGAGGAGGTTGCTGGCAGGGGCTGTCTCCACACTGCAAGGTGCTGGAGCTCAGAGGGCCTCGTCAGAGGGAAGGGACCAGCAAGGGGCTGGATGCCCAAGACCTCTTTGGCCCAGCAGCCTCAGGGCAGCAGGGAGAGCAAGAGGCCCAGGGTGCCCCTAGGTCGGCTCTGCCCCTTCCCACACAGGCGGCCAGCCCAGCAGCTGCCTGACAGTCTCTGGCTCCCCCGAGCTCTCTGCCGGTGCAGGGGGCAGGAACAGACGTGTGCATGTGGTTCTGCCTTGGCCTGGGAGTGTGGACCCCCTGCCTGGCCCCCAGGCTCAGGGGCAAGGGCCGGGAGAGAGCACCACCCCGAAGCGCTTTTCTCCCGGGCTTGGGAGCATTGTGCGCGGCTGGCGGGAACAGCCGGCCAGAGTGCTTGCAAAGCGGCCTCTGGAGGCAGCCGGGGAGGTCTTCCAGCGGGAGAGGGCCGGTTGTGCTCAGAGGCCCCACAGGCCAGGGGCAGGACCCAGCAGGGCCCCTGCCCCTGGCCAGCCTTGCCCAGGCCTTCCTGGCCTCCGGGGGTACTGCCCCAGCAAGGGGCAGGCTGCGGGGACTGGGTCCAGACATGCCCGGGCGCCTCCCCAGGCTCATCCCCGCTGGTGCCTTTCCCCTGGGCCTAGGCCTCGCTTGAGGCCTCCTTGGAGAGGAGGTTGCTGGCAGGGGCTGTCTCCACACTGCAAGGTGCTGGAGCTCAGAGGGCCTCGTCAGAGGGAAGGGACCAGCAAGGGGCTGGATGCCCAAGACCTCTTTGGCCCAGCAGCCTCAGGGCAGCAGGGAGAGCAAGAGGCCCAGGGTGCCCCTAGGTCGGCTCTGCCCCTTCCCACACAGGCGGCCAGCCCAGCAGCTGCCTGACAGACTCTGGCTCCCCCGAGCTCTCTGCCGGTGCAGGGGGCAGGAACAGACGTGTGCATGTGGTTCTGCCTTGGCCTGGGAGTGTGGACCCCCTGCCTGGCCCCCAGGCTCAGGGGCAAGGGCCGGGAGAGAGCACCACCCCGAAGCGCTTTTCTCCCGGGCTTGGGAGCATTGTGCGCGGCTGGCGGGAACAGCCGGCCAGAGTGCTTGCAAAGCGGCCTCTGGAGGCAGCCGGGGAGGTCTTCCAGCGGGAGAGGGCCGGTTGTGCTCAGAGGCCCCACAGGCCAGGGGCAGGACCCAGCAGGGCCCCTGCCCCTGGCCAGCCTTGCCCAGGCCTTCCTGGCCTCCGGGGGTACTGCCCCAGCAAGGGGCAGGCTGCGGGGACTGGGTCCAGACATGCCCGGGCGCCTCCCCAGGCTCATCCCCGCTGGTGCCTTTCCCCTGGGCCTAGGCCTCGCTTGAGGCCTCCTTGGAGAGGAGGTTGCTGGCAGGGGCTGTCTCCACACTGCAAGGTGCTGGAGCTCAGAGGGCCTGGTCAGAGGGAAGGGACCAGCAAGGGGCTGGATGCCCAAGACCTCTTTGGCCCAGCAGCCTCAGGGCAGCAGGGAGAGCAAGAGGCCCAGGGTGCCCCTAGGTCGGCTCTGCCCCTTCCCACACAGGCGGCCAGCCCAGCAGCTGCCTGACAGACTCTGGCTCCCCCGAGCTCTCTGCCAGTGCAGGGGGCAGGAACAGACGTGTGCATGTGGTTCTGCCTTGGCCTGGGAGTGTGGACCCCCTGCCTGGCCCCCAGGCTCAGGGGCAAGGGCCGGGAGAGAGCACCACCCCGAAGCGCTTTTCTCCCGGGCTTGGGAGCATTGTGCGCGGCTGGCGGGAACAGCCGGCCAGAGTGCTTGCAAAGCGGCCTCTGGAGGCAGCCGGGGAGGTCTTCCAGCGGGAGAGGGCCGGTTGTGCTCAGAGGCCCCACAGGCCAGGGGCAGGACCCAGCAGGGCCCCTGCCCCTGGCCAGCCTTGCCCAGGCCTTCCTGGCCTCCGGGGGTACTGCCCCAGCAAGGGGCAGGCTGCGGGGACTGGGTCCAGACATGCCCGGGCGCCTCCCCAGGCTCATCCCCGCTGGTGCCTTTCCCCTGGGCCTAGGCCTCGCTTGAGGCCTCCTTGGAGAGGAGGTTGCTGGCAGGGGCTGTCTCCACACTGCAAGGTGCTGGAGCTCAGAGGGCCTGGTCAGAGGGAAGGGACCAGCAAGGGGCTGGATGCCCAAGACCTCTTTGGCCCAGCAGCCTCAGGGCAGCAGGGAGAGCAAGAGGCCCAGGGTGCCCCTAGGTCGGCTCTGCCCCTTCCCACACAGGCGGCCAGCCCAGCAGCTGCCTGACAGACTCTGGCTCCCCCGAGCTCTCTGCCGGTGCAGGGGGCAGGAACAGACGTGTGCATGTGGTTCTGCCTTGGCCTGGGAGTGTGGACCCCCTGCCTGGCCCCCAGGCTCAGGGGCAAGGGCCGGGAGAGAGCACCACCCCGAAGCGCTTTTCTCCCGGGCTTGGGAGCATTGTGCGCGGCTGGCGGGAACAGCCGGCCAGAGTGCTTGCAAAGCGGCCTCTGGAGGCAGCCGGGGAGGTCTTCCAGCGGGAGAGGGCCGGTTGTGCTCAGAGGCCCCACAGGCCAGGGGCAGGACCCAGCAGGGCCCCTGCCCCTGGCCAGCCTTGCCCAGGCCTTCCTGGCCTCCGGGGGTACTGCCCCAGCAAGGGGCAGGCTGCGGGGACTGGGTCCAGACATGCCCGGGCGCCTCCCCAGGCTCATCCCCGCTGGTGCCTTTCCCCTGGGCCTAGGCCTCGCTTGAGGCCTCCTTGGAGAGGAGGTTGCTGGCAGGGGCTGTCTCCACACTGCAAGGTGCTGGAGCTCAGAGGGCCTGGTCAGAGGGAAGGGACCAGCAAGGGGCTGGATGCCCAAGACCTCTTTGGCCCAGCAGCCTCAGGGCAGCAGGGAGAGCAAGAGGCCCAGGGTGCCCCTAGGTCGGCTCTGCCCCTTCCCACACAGGCGGCCAGCCCAGCAGCTGCCTGACAGACTCTGGCTCCCCCGAGCTCTCTGCCGGTGCAGGGGGCAGGAACAGACGTGTGCATGTGGTTCTGCCTTGGCCTGGGAGTGTGGACCCCCTGCCTGGCCCCCAGGCTCAGGGGCAAGGGCCGGGAGAGAGCACCACCCCGAAGCGCTTTTCTCCCGGGCTTGGGAGCATTGTGCGCGGCTGGCGGGAACAGCCGGCCAGAGTGCTTGCAAAGCGGCCTCTGGAGGCAGCCGGGGAGGTCTTCCAGCGGGAGAGGGCCGGTTGTGCTCAGAGGCCCCACAGGCCATGGGCAGGACCCAGCAGGGCCCCTGCCCCTGGCCAGCCTTGCCCAGGCCTTCCTGGCCTCCGGGGGTACTGCCCCAGCAAGGGGCAGGCTGCGGGGACTGGGTCCAGACATGCCCGGGCGCCTCCCCAGGCTCATCCCCGCTGGTGCCTTTCCCCTGGGCCTAGGCCTCGCTTGAGGCCTCCTTGGAGAGGAGGTTGCTGGCAGGGGCTGTCTCCACACTGCAAGGTGCTGGAGCTCAGAGGGCCTGGTCAGAGGGAAGGGACCAGCAAGGGGCTGGATGCCCAAGACCTCTTTGGCCCAGCAGCCTCAGGGCAGCAGGGAGAGCAAGAGGCCCAGGGTGCCCCTAGGTCGGCTCTGCCCCTTCCCACACAGGCGGCCAGCCCAGCAGCTGCCTGACAGACTCTGGCTCCCCCGAGCTCTCTGCCGGTGCAGGGGGCAGGAACAGACGTGTGCATGTGGTTCTGCCTTGGCCTGGGAGTGTGGACCCCCTGCCTGGCCCCCAGGCTCAGGGGCAAGGGCCGGGAGAGAGCACCACCCCGAAGCGCTTTTCTCCCGGGCTTGGGAGCATTGTGCGCGGCTGGCGGGAACAGCCGGCCAGAGTGCTTGCAAAGCGGCCTCTGGAGGCAGCCGGGGAGGTCTTCCAGCGGGAGAGGGCCGGTTGTGCTCAGAGGCCCCACAGGCCAGGGGCAGGACCCAGCAGGGCCCCTGCCCCTGGCCAGCCTTGCCCAGGCCTTCCTGGCCTCCGGGGGTACTGCCCCAGCAAGGGGCAGGCTGCGGGGACTGGGTCCAGACATGCCCGGGCGCCTCCCCAGGCTCATCCCCGCTGGTGCCTTTCCCCTGGGCCTAGGCCTCGCTTGAGGCCTCCTTGGAGAGGAGGTTGCTGGCAGGGGCTGTCTCCACACTGCAAGGTGCTGGAGCTCAGAGGGCCTCGTCAGAGGGAAGGGACCAGCAAGGGGCTGGATGCCCAAGACCTCTTTGGCCCAGCAGCCTCAGGGCAGCAGGGAGAGCAAGAGGCCCAGGGTGCCCCTAGGTCGGCTCTGCCCCTTCCCACACAGGCGGCCAGCCCAGCAGCTGCCTGACAGACTCTGGCTCCCCCGAGCTCTCTGCCGGTGCAGGGGGCAGGAACAGACGTGTGCATGTGGTTCTGCCTTGGCCTGGGAGTGTGGACCCCCTGCCTGGCTCCCAGGCTCAGGGGCAAGGGCCGGGAGAGAGCACCACCCCGAAGCGCTTTTCTCCCGGGCTTGGGAGCATTGTGCGCGGCTGGCGGGAACAGCCGGCCAGAGTGCTTGCAAAGTGGCCTCTGGAGGCAGCCGGGGAGGTCTTCCAGCGGGAGAGGGCCGGTTGTGCTCAGAGGCCCCACAGGCCAGGGGCAGGACCCAGCAGGGCCCCTGCCCCTGGCCAGCCTTGCCCAGGCCTTCCTGGCCTCCGGGGGTACTGCCCCAGCAAGGGGCAGGCTGCGGGGACTGGGTCCAGACATGCCCGGGCGCCTCCCCAGGCTCATCCCCGCTGGTGCCTTTCCCCTGGGCCTAGGCCTCGCTTGAGGCCTCCTTGGAGAGGAGGTTGCTGGCAGGGGCTGTCTCCACACTGCAAGGTGCTGGAGCTCAGAGGGCCTCGTCAGAGGGAAGGGACCAGCAAGGGGCTGGATGCCCAAGACCTCTTTGGCCCAGCAGCCTCAGGGCAGCAGGGAGAGCAAGAGGCCCAGGGTGCCCCTAGGTCGGCTCTGCCCCTTCCCACACAGGCGGCCAGCCCAGCAGCTGCCTGACAGTCTCTGGCTCCCCCGAGCTCTCTGCCGGTGCAGGGGGCAGGAACAGACGTGTGCATGTGGTTCTGCCTTGGCCTGGGAGTGTGGACCCCCTGCCTGGCCCCCAGGCTCAGGGGCAAGGGCCGGGAGAGAGCACCACCCCGAAGCCCTTTTCTCCCGGGCTTGGGAGCATTGTGCGCGGCTGGCGGGAACAGCCGGCCAGAGTGCTTGCAAAGCGGCCTCTGGAGGCAGCCGGGGAGGTCTTCCAGCGGGAGAGGGCCGGTTGTGCTCAGAGGCCCCACAGGCCAGGGGCAGGACCCAGCAGGGCCCCTGCCCCTGGCCAGCCTTGCCCAGGCCTTCCTGGCCTCCGGGGGTACTGCCCCAGCAAGGGGCAGGCTGCGGGGACTGGGTCCAGACATGCCCGGGCGCCTCCCCAGGCTCATCCCCGCTGGTGCCTTTCCCCTGGGCCTAGGCCTCGCTTGAGGCCTCCTTGGAGAGGAGGTTGCTGGCAGGGGCTGTCTCCACACTGCAAGGTGCTGGAGCTCAGAGGGCCTCGTCAGAGGGAAGGGACCAGCAAGGGGCTGGATGCCCAAGACCTCTTTGGCCCAGCAGCCTCAGGGCAGCAGGGAGAGCAAGAGGCCCAGGGTGCCCCTAGGTCGGCTCTGCCCCTTCCCACACAGGCGGCCAGCCCAGCAGCTGCCTGACAGACTCTGGCTCCCCCGAGCTCTCTGCCGGTGCAGGGGGCAGGAGCAGACGTGTGCATGTGGTTCTGCCTTGGCCTGGGAGTGTGGACCCCCTGCCTGGCCCCCAGGCTCAGGGGCAAGGGCCGGGAGAGAGCACCACCCCGAAGCGCTTTTCTCCCGGGCTTGGGAGCATTGTGCGCGGCTGGCGGGAACAGCCGGCCAGAGTGCTTGCAAAGCGGCCTCTGGAGGCAGCCGGGGAGGTCTTCCAGCGGGAGAGGGCCGGTTGTGCTCAGAGGCCCCACAGGCCAGGGGCAGGACCCAGCAGGGCCCCTGCCCCTGGCCAGCCTTGCCCAGGCCTTCCTGGCCTCCGGGGGTACTGCCCCAGCAAGGGGCAGGCTGCGGGGACTGGGTCCAGACATGCCCGGGCGCCTCCCCAGGCTCATCCCCGCTGGTGCCTTTCCCCTGGGCCTAGGCCTCGCTTGAGGCCTCCTTGGAGAGGAGGTTGCTGGCAGGGGCTGTCTCCACACTGCAAGGTGCTGGAGCTCAGAGGGCCTCGTCAGAGGGAAGGGACCAGCAAGGGGCTGGATGCCCAAGACCTCTTTGGCCCAGCAGCCTCAGGGCAGCAGGGAGAGCAAGAGGCCCAGGGTGCCCCTAGGTCGGCTCTGCCCCTTCCCACACAGGCGGCCAGCCCAGCAGCTGCCTGACAGACTCTGGCTCCCCCGAGCTCTCTGCCGGTGCAGGGGGCAGGAACAGACGTGTGCATGTGGTTCTGCCTTGGCCTGGGAGTGTGGACCCCCTGCCTGGCCCCCAGGCTCAGGGGCAAGGGCCGGGAGAGAGCACCACCCCGAAGCGCTTTTCTCCCGGGCTTGGGAGCATTGTGCGCGGCTGGCGGGAACAGGCGGCCAGAGTGCTTGCAAAGCGGCCTCTGGAGGCAGCCGGGGAGGTCTTCCAGCGGGAGAGGGCCGGTTGTGCTCAGAGGCCCCACAGGCCAGGGGCAGGACCCAGCAGGGCCCCTGCCCCTGGCCAGCCTTGCCCAGGCCTTCCTGGCCTCCGGGGGGTACTGCCCCAGCAAGGGGCAGGCTGCGGGGACTGGGTCCAGACATGCCCGGGCGCCTCCCCAGGCTCATCCCCGCTGGTGCCTTTCCCCTGGGCCTAGGCCTCGCTTGAGGCCTCCTTGGAGAGGAGGTTGCTGGCAGGGGCTGTCTCCACACTGCAAGGTGCTGGAGCTCAGAGGGCCTCGTCAGAGGGAAGGGACCAGCAAGGGGCTGGATGCCCAAGACCTCTTTGGCCCAGCAGCCTCAGGGCAGCAGGGAGAGCAAGAGGCCCAGGGTGCCCCTAGGTCGGCTCTGCCCCTTCCCACACAGGCGGCCAGCCCAGCAGCTGCCTGACAGACTCTGGCTCCCCCGAGCTCTCTGCCGGTGCAGGGGGCAGGAACAGACGTGTGCATGTGGTTCTGCCTTGGCCTGGGAGTGTGGACCCCCTGCCTGGCCCCCAGCCTCAGGGGCAAGGGCCGGGAGAGAGCACCACCCCGAAGCGCTTTTCTCCCGGGCTTGGGAGCATTGTGCGCGGCTGGCGGGAACAGCCGGCCAGAGTGCTTGCAAAGCGGCCTCTGGAGGCAGCCGGGGAGGTCTTCCAGCGGGAGAGGGCCGGTTGTGCTCAGAGGCCCCACAGGCCAGGGGCAGGACCCAGCAGGGCCCCTGCCCCTGGCCAGCCTTGCCCAGGCCTTCCTGGCCTCCGGGGGTACTGCCCCAGCAAGGGGCAGGCTGCGGGGACTGGGTCCAGACATGCCCGGGCGCCTCCCCAGGCTCATCCCCGCTGGTGCCTTTCCCCTGGGCCTAGGCCTCGCTTGAGGCCTCCTTGGAGAGGAGGTTGCTGGCAGGGGCTGTCTCCACACTGCAAGGTGCTGGAGCTCAGAGGGCCTCGTCAGAGGGAAGGGACCAGCAAGGGGCTGGATGCCCAAGACCTCTTTGGCCCAGCAGCCTCAGGGCAGCAGGGAGAGCAAGAGGCCCAGGGTGCCCCTAGGTCGGCTCTGCCCCTTCCCACACAGGCGGCCAGCCCAGCAGCTGCCTGACAGACTCTGGCTCCCCCGAGCTCTCTGCCGGTGCAGGGGGCAGGAGCAGACGTGTGCATGTGGTTCTGCCTTGGCCTGGGAGTGTGGACCCCCTGCCTGGCCCCCAGGCTCAGGGGCAAGGGCCGGGAGAGAGCACCACCCCGAAGCGCTTTTCTCCCGGGCTTGGGAGCATTGTGCGCGGCTGGCGGGAACAGCCGGCCAGAGTGCTTGCAAAGCGGCCTCTGGAGGCAGCCGGGGAGGTCTTCCAGCGGGAGAGGGCCGGTTGTGCTCAGAGGCCCCACAGGCCAGGGGCAGGACCCAGCAGGGCCCCTGCCCCTGGCCAGCCTTGCCCAGGCCTTCCTGGCCTCCGGGGGTACTGCCCCAGCAAGGGGCAGGCTGCGGGGACTGGGTCCAGACATGCCCGGGCGCCTCCCCAGGCTCATCCCCGCTGGTGCCTTTCCCCTGGGCCTAGGCCTCGCTTGAGGCCTCCTTGGAGAGGAGGTTGCTGGCAGGGGCTGTCTCCACACTGCAAGGTGCTGGAGCTCAGAGGGCCTCGTCAGAGGGAAGGGACCAGCAAGGGGCTGGATGCCCAAGACCTCTTTGGCCCAGCAGCCTCAGGGCAGCAGGGAGAGCAAGAGGCCCAGGGTGCCCCTAGGTCGGCTCTGCCCCTTCCCACACAGGCGGCCAGCCCAGCAGCTGCCTGACAGACTCTGGCTCCCCCGAGCTCTCTGCCGGTGCAGGGGGCAGGAGCAGACGTGTGCATGTGGTTCTGCCTTGGCCTGGGAGTGTGGACCCCCTGCCTGGCCCCCAGGCTCAGGGGCAAGGGCCGGGAGAGAGCACCACCCCGAAGCGCTTTTCTCCCGGGCTTGGGAGCATTGTGCGCGGCTGGCGGGAACAGCCGGCCAGAGTGCTTGCAAAGCGGCCTCTGGAGGCAGCCGGGGAGGTCTTCCAGCGGGAGAGGGCCGGTTGTGCTCAGAGGCCCCACAGGCCAGGGGCAGGACCCAGCAGGGCCCCTGCCCCTGGCCAGCCTTGCCCAGGCCTTCCTGGCCTCCGGGGGTACTGCCCCAGCAAGGGGCAGGCTGCGGGGACTGGGTCCAGACATGCCCGGGCGCCTCCCCAGGCTCATCCCCGCTGGTGCCTTTCCCCTGGGCCTAGGCCTCGCTTGAGGCCTCCTTGGAGAGGAGGTTGCTGGCAGGGGCTGTCTCCACACTGCAAGGTGCTGGAGCTCAGAGGGCCTGGTCAGAGGGAAGGGACCAGCAAGGGGCTGGATGCCCAAGACCTCTTTGGCCCAGCAGCCTCAGGGCAGCAGGGAGAGCAAGAGGCCCAGGGTGCCCCTAGGTCGGCTCTGCCCCTTCCCACACAGGCGGCCAGCCCAGCAGCTGCCTGACAGACTCTGGCTCCCCCGAGCTCTCTGCCGGTGCAGGGGGCAGGAACAGACGTGTGCATGTGGTTCTGCCTTGGCCTGGGAGTGTGGACCCCCTGCCTGGCCCCCAGGCTCAGGGGCAAGGGCCGGGAGAGAGCACCACCCCGAAGCGCTTTTCTCCCAGGCTTGGGAGCATTGTGCGCGGCTGGCGGGAACAGCCGGCCAGAGTGCTTGCAAAGCGGCCTCTGGAGGCAGCCGGGGAGGTCTTCCAGCGGGAGAGGGCCGGTTGTGCTCAGAGGCCCCACAGGCCAGGGGCAGGACCCAGCAGGGCCCCTGCCCCTGGCCAGCCTTGCCCAGGCCTTCCTGGCCTCCGGGGGTACTGCCCCAGCAAGGGGCAGGCTGCGGGGACTGGGTCCAGACATGCCCGGGCGCCTCCCCAGGCTCATCCCCGCTGGTGCCTTTCCCCTGGGCCTAGGCCTCGCTTGAGGCCTCCTTGGAGAGGAGGTTGCTGGCAGGGGCTGTCTCCACACTGCAAGGTGCTGGAGCTCAGAGGGCCTCGTCAGAGGGAAGGGACCAGCAAGGGGCTGGATGCCCAAGACCTCTTTGGCCCAGCAGCCTCAGGGCAGCAGGGAGAGCAAGAGGCCCAGGGTGCCCCTAGGTCGGCTCTGCCCCTTCCCACACAGGCGGCCAGCCCAGCAGCTGCCTGACAGACTCTGGCTCCCCCGAGCTCTCTGCCGGTGCAGGGGGCAGGAACAGACGTGTGCATGTGGTTCTGCCTTGGCCTGGGAGTGTGGACCCCCTGCCTGGCCCCCAGGCTCAGGGGCAAGGGCCGGGAGAGAGCACCACCCCGAAGCGCTTTTCTCCCGGGCTTGGGAGCATTGTGCGCGGCTGGCGGGAACAGCCGGCCAGAGTGCTTGCAAAGTGGCCTCTGGAGGCAGCCGGGGAGGTCTTCCAGCGGGAGAGGGCCGGTTGTGCTCAGAGGCCCCACAGGCCAGGGGCAGGACCCAGCAGGGCCCCTGCCCCTGGCCAGCCTTGCCCAGGCCTTCCTGGCCTCCGGGGGTACTGCCCCAGCAAGGGGCAGGCTGCGGGGACTGGGTCCAGACATGCCTGGGCGCCTCCCCAGGCTCATCCCCGCTGGTGCCTTTCCCCTGGGCCTAGGCCTCGCTTGAGGCCTCCTTGGAGAGGAGGTTGCTGGCAGGGGCTGTCTCCACACTGCAAGGTGCTGGAGCTCAGAGGGCCTCGTCAGAGGGAAGGGACCAGCAAGGGGCTGGATGCCCAAGACCTCTTTGGCCCAGCAGCCTCAGGGCAGCAGGGAGAGCAAGAGGCCCAGGGTGCCCCTAGGTCGGCTCTGCCCCTTCCCACACAGGCGGCCAGCCCAGCAGCTGCCTGACAGTCTCTGGCTCCCCCGAGCTCTCTGCCGGTGCAGGGGGCAGGAACAGACGTGTGCATGTGGTTCTGCCTTGGCCTGGGAGTGTGGACCCCCTGCCTGGCCCCCAGGCTCAGGGGCAAGGGCCGGGAGAGAGCACCACCCCGAAGCGCTTTTCTCCCGGGCTTGGGAGCATTGTGCGCGGCTGGCGGGAACAGCCGGCCAGAGTGCTTGCAAAGCGGCCTCTGGAGGCAGCCGGGGAGGTCTTCCAGCGGGAGAGGGCCGGTTGTGCTCAGAGGCCCCACAGGCCAGGGGCAGGACCCAGCAGGGCCCCTGCCCCTGGCCAGCCTTGCCCAGGCCTTCCTGGCCTCCGGGGGTACTGCCCCAGCAAGGGGCAGGCTGCGGGGACTGGGTCCAGACATGCCCGGGCGCCTCCCCAGGCTCATCCCCGCTGGTGCCTTTCCCCTGGGCCTAGGCCTCGCTTGAGGCCTCCTTGGAGAGGAGGTTGCTGGCAGGGGCTGTCTCCACACTGCAAGGTGCTGGAGCTCAGAGGGCCTCGTCAGAGGGAAGGGACCAGCAAGGGGCTGGATGCCCAAGACCTCTTTGGCCCAGCAGCCTCAGGGCAGCAGGGAGAGCAAGAGGCCCAGGGTGCCCCTAGGTCGGCTCTGCCCCTTCCCACACAGGCGGCCAGCCCAGCAGCTGCCTGACAGACTCTGGCTCCCCCGAGCTCTCTGCCGGTGCAGGGGGCAGGAGCAGACGTGTGCATGTGGTTCTGCCTTGGCCTGGGAGTGTGGACCCCCTGCCTGGCCCCCAGGCTCAGGGGCAAGGGCCGGGAGAGAGCACCACCCCGAAGCGCTTTTCTCCCGGGCTTGGGAGCATTGTGCGCGGCTGGCGGGAACAGCCGGCCAGAGTGCTTGCAAAGCGGCCTCTGGAGGCAGCCGGGGAGGTCTTCCAGCGGGAGAGGGCCGGTTGTGCTCAGAGGCCCCACAGGCCAGGGGCAGGACCCAGCAGGGCCCCTGCCCCTGGCCAGCCTTGCCCAGGCCTTCCTGGCCTCCGGGGGTACTGCCCCAGCAAGGGGCAGGCTGCGGGGACTGGGTCCAGACATGCCCGGGCGCCTCCCCAGGCTCATCCCCGCTGGTGCCTTTCCCCTGGGCCTAGGCCTCGCTTGAGGCCTCCTTGGAGAGGAGGTTGCTGGCAGGGGCTGTCTCCACACTGCAAGGTGCTGGAGCTCAGAGGGCCTCGTCAGAGGGAAGGGACCAGCAAGGGGCTGGATGCCCAAGACCTCTTTGGCCCAGCAGCCTCAGGGCAGCAGGGAGAGCAAGAGGCCCAGGGTGCCCCTAGGTCAGCTCTGCCCCTTCCCACACAGGCGGCCAGCCCAGCAGCTGCCTGACAGACTCTGGCTCCCCCGAGCTCTCTGCCGGTGCAGGGGGCAGGAACAGATGTGTGCATGTGGTTCTGCCTTGGCCTGGGAGTGTGGACCCCCTGCCTGGCCCCCAGGCTCAGGGGCAAGGGCCGGGAGAGAGCACCACCCCGAAGCGCTTTTCTCCCGGGCTTGGGAGCATTGTGCGCGGCTGGCGGGAACAGCCGGCCAGAGTGCTTGCAAAGCGGCCTCTGGAGGCAGCCGGGGAGGTCTTCCAGCGGGAGAGGGCCGGTTGTGCTCAGAGGCCCCACAGGCCAGGGGCAGGACCCAGCAGGGCCCCTGCCCCTGGCCAGCCTTGCCCAGGCCTTCCTGGCCTCCGGGGGTACTGCCCCAGCAAGGGGCAGGCTGCGGGGACTGGGTCCAGACATGCCCGGGCGCCTCCCCAGGCTCATCCCCGCTGGTGCCTTTCCCCTGGGCCTAGGCCTCGCTTGAGGCCTCCTTGGAGAGGAGGTTGCTGGCAGGGGCTGTCTCCACACTGCAAGGTGCTGGAGCTCAGAGGGCCTCGTCAGAGGGAAGGGACCAGCAAGGGGCTGGATGCCCAAGACCTCTTTGGCCCAGCAGCCTCAGGGCAGCAGGGAGAGCAAGAGGCCCAGGGTGCCCCTAGGTCGGCTCTGCCCCTTCCCACACAGGCGGCCAGCCCAGCAGCTGCCTGACAGACTCTGGCTCCCCCGAGCTCTCTGCCGGTGCAGGGGGCAGGAGCAGACGTGTGCATGTGGTTCTGCCTTGGCCTGGGAGTGTGGACCCCCTGCCTGGCCCCCAGGCTCAGGGGCAAGGGCCGGGAGAGAGCACCACCCCGAAGCGCTTTTCTCCCGGGCTTGGGAGCATTGTGCGCGGCTGGCGGGAACAGCCGGCCAGAGTGCTTGCAAAGCGGCCTCTGGAGGCAGCCGGGGAGGTCTTCCAGCGGGAGAGGGCCGGTTGTGCTCAGAGGCCCCACAGGCCAGGGGCAGGACCCAGCAGGGCCCCTGCCCCTGGCCAGCCTTGCCCAGGCCTTCCTGGCCTCCGGGGGTACTGCCCCAGCAAGGGGCAGGCTGCGGGGACTGGGTCCAGACATGCCCGGGCGCCTCCCCAGGCTCATCCCCGCTGGTGCCTTTCCCCTGGGCCTAGGCCTCGCTTGAGGCCTCCTTGGAGAGGAGGTTGCTGGCAGGGGCTCTCTCCACACTGCAAGGTGCTGGAGCTCAGAGGGCCTCGTCAGAGGGAAGGGACCAGCAAGGGGCTGGATGCCCAAGACCTCTTTGGCCCAGCAGCCTCAGGGCAGCAGGGAGAGCAAGAGGCCCAGGGTGCCCCTAGGTCGGCTCTGCCCCTTCCCACACAGGCGGCCAGCCCAGCAGCTGCCTGACAGACTCTGGCTCCCCCGAGCTCTCTGCCGGTGCAGGGGGCAGGAACAGACGTGTGCATGTGGTTCTGCCTTGGCCTGGGAGTGTGGACCCCCTGCCTGGCCCCCAGGCTCAGGGGCAAGGGCCGGGAGAGAGCACCACCCCGAAGCGCTTTTCTCCCGGGCTTGGGAGCATTGTGCGCGGCTGGCGGGAAAAGCCGGCCAGAGTGCTTGCAAAGCGGCCTCTGGAGGCAGCCGGGGAGGTCTTCCAGCGGGAGAGGGCCGGTTGTGCTCAGAGGCCCCACAGGCCAGGGGCAGGACCCAGCAGGGCCCCTGCCCCTGGCCAGCCTTGCCCAGGCCTTCCTGGCCTCCGGGGGTACTGCCCCAGCAAGGGGCAGGCTGCGGGGACTGGGTCCAGACATGCCCGGGCGCCTCCCCAGGCTCATCCCCGCTGGTGCCTTTCCCCTGGGCCTAGGCCTCGCTTGAGGCCTCCTTGGAGAGGAGGTTGCTGGCAGGGGCTGTCTCCACACTGCAAGGTGCTGGAGCTCAGAGGGCCTCGTCAGAGGGAAGGGACCAGCAAGGGGCTGGATGCCCAAGACCTCTTTGGCCCAGCAGCCTCAGGGCAGCAGGGAGAGCAAGAGGCCCAGGGTGCCCCTAGGTCGGCTCTGCCCCTTCCCACACAGGCGGCCAGCCCAGCAGCTGCCTGACAGACTCTGGCTCCCCCGAGCTCTCTGCCGGTGCAGGGGGCAGGAACAGACGTGTGCATGTGGTTCTGCCTTGGCCTGGGAGTGTGGACCCCCTGCCTGGCCCCCAGGCTCAGGGGCAAGGGCCGGGAGAGAGCACCACCCCGAAGCGCTTTTCTCCCGGGCTTGGGAGCATTGTGCGCGGCTGGCGGGAACAGCCGGCCAGAGTGCTTGCAAAGCGGCCTCTGGAGGCAGCCGGGGAGGTCTTCCAGCGGGAGAGGGCCGGTTGTGCTCAGAGGCCCCACAGGCCAGGGGCAGGACCCAGCAGGGCCCCTGCCCCTGGCCAGCCTTGCCCAGGCCTTCCTGGCCTCCGGGGGTACTGCCCCAGCAAGGGGCAGGCTGCGGGGACTGGGTCCAGACATGCCCGGGCGCCTCCCCAGGCTCATCCCCGCTGGTGCCTTTCCCCTGGGCCTAGGCCTCGCTTGAGGCCTCCTTGGAGAGGAGGTTGCTGGCAGGGGCTGTCTCCACACTGCAAGGTGCTGGAGCTCAGAGGGCCTCGTCAGAGGGAAGGGACCAGCAAGGGGCTGGATGCCCAAGACCTCTTTGGCCCAGCAGCCTCAGGGCAGCAGGGAGAGCAAGAGGCCCAGGGTGCCCCTAGGTCGGCTCTGCCCCTTCCCACACAGGCGGCCAGCCCAGCAGCTGCCTGACAGACTCTGGCTCCCCCGAGCTCTCTGCCGGTGCAGGGGGCAGGAACAGACGTGTGCATGTGGTTCTGCCTTGGCCTGGGAGTGTGGACCCCCTGCCTGGCCCCCAGGCTCAGGGGCAAGGGCCGGGAGAGAGCACCACCCCGAAGCGCTTTTCTCCCGGGCTTGGGAGCATTGTGCGCGGCTGGCGGGAACAGCCGGCCAGAGTGCTTGCAAAGCGGCCTCTGGAGGCAGCCGGGGAGGTCTTCCAGCGGGAGAGGGCCGGTTGTGCTCAGAGGCCCCACAGGCCAGGGGCAGGACCCAGCAGGGCCCCTGCCCCTGGCCAGCCTTGCCCAGGCCTTCCTGGCCTCCGGGGGTACTGCCCCAGCAAGGGGCAGGCTGCGGGGACTGGGTCCAGACATGCCCGGGCGCCTCCCCAGGCTCATCCCCGCTGGTGCCTTTCCCCTGGGCCTAGGCCTCGCTTGAGGCCTCCTTGGAGAGGAGGTTGCTGGCAGGGGCTGTCTCCACACTGCAAGGTGCTGGAGCTCAGAGGGCCTCGTCAGAGGGAAGGGACCAGCAAGGGGCTGGATGCCCAAGACCTCTTTGGCCCAGCAGCCTCAGGGCAGCAGGGAGAGCAAGAGGCCCAGGGTGCCCCTAGGTCGGCTCTGCCCCTTCCCACACAGGCGGCCAGCCCAGCAGCTGCCTGACAGACTCTGGCTCCCCCGAGCTCTCTGCCGGTGCAGGGGGCAGGAGCAGACGTGTGCATGTGGTTCTGCCTTGGCCTGGGAGTGTGGACCCCCTGCCTGGCCCCCAGGCTCAGGGGCAAGGGCCGGGAGAGAGCACCACCCCGAAGCGCTTTTCTCCCGGGCTTGGGAGCATTGTGCGCGGCTGGCGGGAACAGCCGGCCAGAGTGCTTGCAAAGCGGCCTCTGGAGGCAGCCGGGGAGGTCTTCCAGCGGGAGAGGGCCGGTTGTGCTCAGAGGCCCCACAGGCCAGGGGCAGGACCCAGCAGGGCCCCTGCCCCTGGCCAGCCTTGCCCAGGCCTTCCTGGCCTCCGGGGGTACTGCCCCAGCAAGGGGCAGGCTGCGGGGACTGGGTCCAGACATGCCCGGGCGCCTCCCCAGGCTCATCCCCGCTGGTGCCTTTCCCCTGGGCCTAGGCCTCGCTTGAGGCCTCCTTGGAGAGGAGGTTGCTGGCAGGGGCTGTCTCCACACTGCAAGGTGCTGGAGCTCAGAGGGCCTCATCAGAGGGAAGGGACCAGCAAGGGGCTGGATGCCCAAGACCTCTTTGGCCCAGCAGCCTCAGGGCAGCAGGGAGAGCAAGAGGCCCAGGGTGCCCCTAGGTCGGCTCTGCCCCTTCCCACACAGGCGGCCAGCCCAGCAGCTGCCTGACAGACTCTGGCTCCCCCGAGCTCTCTGCCGGTGCAGGGGGCAGGAACAGACGTGTGCATGTGGTTCTGCCTTGGCCTGGGAGTGTGGACCCCCTGCCTGGCCCCCAGGCTCAGGGGCAAGGGCCGGGAGAGAGCACCACCCCGAAGCGCTTTTCTCCCGGGCTTGGGAGCATTGTGCGCGGCTGGCGGGAACAGCCGGCCAGAGTGCTTGCAAAGCGGCCTCTGGAGGCAGCCGGGGAGGTCTTCCAGCGGGAGAGGGCCGGTTGTGCTCAGAGGCCCCACAGGCCAGGGGCAGGACCCAGCAGGGCCCCTGCCCCTGGCCAGCCTTGCCCAGGCCTTCCTGGCCTCCAGGGGTACTGCCCCAGCAAGGGGCAGGCTGCGGGGACTGGGTCCAGACATGCCCGGGCGCCTCCCCAGGCTCATCCCCGCTGGTGCCTTTCCCCTGGGCCTAGGCCTCGCTTGAGGCCTCCTTGGAGAGGAGGTTGCTGGCAGGGGCTGTCTCCACACTGCAAGGTGCTGGAGCTCAGAGGGCCTCGTCAGAGGGAAGGGACCAGCAAGGGGCTGGATGCCCAAGACCTCTTTGGCCCAGCAGCCTCAGGGCAGCAGGGAGAGCAAGAGGCCCAGGGTGCCCCTAGGTCGGCTCTGCCCCTTCCCACACAGGCGGCCAGCCCAGCAGCTGCCTGACAGACTCTGGCTCCCCCGAGCTCTCTGCCGGTGCAGGGGGCAGGAACAGACGTGTGCATGTGGTTCTGCCTTGGCCTGGGAGTGTGGACCCCCTGCCTGGCCCCCAGGCTCAGGGGCAAGGGCCGGGAGAGAGCACCACCCCGAAGCGCTTTTCTCCCGGGCTTGGGAGCATTGTGCGCGGCTGGCGGGAACAGCCGGCCAGAGTGCTTGCAAAGCGGCCTCTGGAGGCAGCCGGGGAGGTCTTCCAGCGGGAGAGGGCCGGTTGTGCTCAGAGGCCCCACAGGCCAGGGGCAGGACCCAGCAGGGCCCCTGCCCCTGGCCAGCCTTGCCCAGGCCTTCCTGGCCTCCGGGGGTACTGCCCCAGCAAGGGGCAGGCTGCGGGGACTGGGTCCAGACATGCCCGGGCGCCTCCCCAGGCTCATCCCCGCTGGTGCCTTTCCCCTGGGCCTAGGCCTCGCTTGAGGCCTCCTTGGAGAGGAGGTTGCTGGCAGGGGCTGTCTCCACACTGCAAGGTGCTGGAGCTCAGAGGGCCTGGTCAGAGGGAAGGGACCAGCAAGGGGCTGGATGCCCAAGACCTCTTTGGCCCAGCAGCCTCAGGGCAGCAGGGAGAGCAAGAGGCCCAGGGTGCCCCTAGGTCGGCTCTGCCCCTTCCCACACAGGCGGCCAGCCCAGCAGCTGCCTGACAGACTCTGGCTCCCCCGAGCTCTCTGCCGGTGCAGGGGGCAGGAACAGACGTGTGCATGTGGTTCTGCCTTGGCCTGGGAGTGTGGACCCCCTGCCTGGCCCCCAGGCTCAGGGGCAAGGGCCGGGAGAGAGCACCACCCCGAAGCGCTTTTCTCCCGGGCTTGGGAGCATTGTGCGCGGCTGGCGGGAACAGCCGGCCAGAGTGCTTGCAAAGCGGCCTCTGGAGGCAGCCGGGGAGGTCTTCCAGCGGGAGAGGGCCGGTTGTGCTCAGAGGCCCCACAGGCCAGGGGCAGGACCCAGCAGGGCCCCTGCCCCTGGCCAGCCTTGCCCAGGCCTTCCTGGCCTCCGGGGGTACTGCCCCAGCAAGGGGCAGGCTGCGGGGACTGGGTCCAGACATGCCCGGGCGCCTCCCCAGGCTCATCCCCGCTGGTGCCTTTCCCCTGGGCCTAGGCCTCGCTTGAGGCCTCCTTGGAGAGGAGGTTGCTGGCAGGGGCTGTCTCCACACTGCAAGGTGCTGGAGCTCAGAGGGCCTCGTCAGAGGGAAGGGACCAGCAAGGGGCTGGATGCCCAAGACCTCTTTGGCCCAGCAGCCTCAGGGCAGCAGGGAGAGCAAGAGGCCCAGGGTGCCCCTAGGTCGGCTCTGCCCCTTCCCACACAGGCGGCCAGCCCAGCAGCTGCCTGACAGACTCTGGCTCCCCCGAGCTCTCTGCCGGTGCAGGGGGCAGGAACAGACGTGTGCATGTGGTTCTGCCTTGGCCTGGGAGTGTGGACCCCCTGCCTGGCCCCCAGGCTCAGGGGCAAGGGCCGGGAGAGAGCACCACCCCGAAGCGCTTTTCTCCCGGGCTTGGGAGCATTGTGCGCGGCTGGCGGGAACAGCCGGCCAGAGTGCTTGCAAAGTGGCCTCTGGAGGCAGCCGGGGAGGTCTTCCAGCGGGAGAGGGCCGGTTGTGCTCAGAGGCCCCACAGGCCAGGGGCAGGACCCAGCAGGGCCCCTGCCCCTGGCCAGCCTTGCCCAGGCCTTCCTGGCCTCCGGGGGTACTGCCCCAGCAAGGGGCAGGCTGCGGGGACTGGGTCCAGACATGCCCGGGCGCCTCCCCAGGCTCATCCCCGCTGGTGCCTTTCCCCTGGGCCTAGGCCTCGCTTGAGGCCTCCTTGGAGAGGAGGTTGCTGGCAGGGGCTGTCTCCACACTGCAAGGTGCTGGAGCTCAGAGGGCCTCGTCAGAGGGAAGGGACCAGCAAGGGGCTGGATGCCCAAGACCTCTTTGGCCCAGCAGCCTCAGGGCAGCAGGGAGAGCAAGAGGCCCAGGGTGCCCCTAGGTCGGCTCTGCCCCTTCCCACACAGGCGGCCAGCCCAGCAGCTGCCTGACAGTCTCTGGCTCCCCCGAGCTCTCTGCCGGTGCAGGGGGCAGGAACAGACGTGTGCATGTGGTTCTGCCTTGGCCTGGGAGTGTGGACCCCCTGCCTGGCCCCCAGGCTCAGGGGCAAGGGCCAGGAGAGAGCACCACCCCGAAGCGCTTTTCTCCCGGGCTTGGGAGCATTGTGCGCGGCTGGCGGGAACAGCCGGCCAGAGTGCTTGCAAAGCGGCCTCTGGAGGCAGCCGGGGAGGTCTTCCAGCGGGAGAGGGCCGGTTGTGCTCAGAGGCCCCACAGGCCAGGGGCAGGACCCAGCAGGGCCCCTGCCCCTGGCCAGCCTTGCCCAGGCCTTCCTGGCCTCCGGGGGTACTGCCCCAGCAAGGGGCAGGCTGCGGGGACTGGGTCCAGACATGCCCGGGCGCCTCCCCAGGCTCATCCCCGCTGGTGCCTTTCCCCTGGGCCTAGGCCTCGCTTGAGGCCTCCTTGGAGAGGAGGTTGCTGGCAGGGGCTGTCTCCACACTGCAAGGTGCTGGAGCTCAGAGGGCCTCGTCAGAGGGAAGGGACCAGCAAGGGGCTGGATGCCCAAGACCTCTTTGGCCCAGCAGCCTCAGGGCAGCAGGGAGAGCAAGAGGCCCAGGGTGCCCCTAGGTCGGCTCTGCCCCTTCCCACACAGGCGGCCAGCCCAGCAGCTGCCTGACAGACTCTGGCTCCCCCGAGCTCTCTGCCGGTGCAGGGGGCAGGAGCAGACGTGTGCATGTGGTTCTGCCTTGGCCTGGGAGTGTGGACCCCCTGCCTGGCCCCCAGGCTCAGGGGCAAGGGCCGGGAGAGAGCACCACCCCGAAGCGCTTTTCTCCCGGGCTTGGGAGCATTGTGCGCGGCTGGCGGGAACAGCCGGCCAGAGTGCTTGCAAAGCGGCCTCTGGAGGCAGCCGGGGAGGTCTTCCAGCGGGAGAGGGCCGGTTGTGCTCAGAGGCCCCACAGGCCAGGGGCAGGACCCAGCAGGGCCCCTGCCCCTGGCCAGCCTTGCCCAGGCCTTCCTGGCCTCCGGGGGTACTGCCCCAGCAAGGGGCAGGCTGCGGGGACTGGGTCCAGACATGCCCGGGCGCCTCCCCAGGCTCATCCCCGCTGGTGCCTTTCCCCTGGGCCTAGGCCTCGCTTGAGGCCTCCTTGGAGAGGAGGTTGCTGGCAGGGGCTGTCTCCACACTGCAAGGTGCTGGAGCTCAGAGGGCCTGGTCAGAGGGAAGGGACCAGCAAGGGGCTGGATGCCCAAGACCTCTTTGGCCCAGCAGCCTCAGGGCAGCAGGGAGAGCAAGAGGCCCAGGGTGCCCCTAGGTCGGCTCTGCCCCTTCCCACACAGGCGGCCAGCCCAGCAGCTGCCTGACAGACTCTGGCTCCCCCGAGCTCTCTGCCGGTGCAGGGGGCAGGAACAGACGTGTGCATGTGGTTCTGCCTTGGCCTGGGAGTGTGGACCCCCTGCCTGGCCCCCAGGCTCAGGGGCAAGGGCCGGGAGAGAGCACCACCCCGAAGCGCTTTTCTCCCGGGCTTGGGAGCATTGTGCGCGGCTGGCGGGAACAGCCGGCCAGAGTGCTTGCAAAGCGGCCTCTGGAGGCAGCCGGGGAGGTCTTCCAGCGGGAGAGGGCCGGTTGTGCTCAGAGGCCCCACAGGCCAGGGGCAGGACCCAGCAGGGCCCCTGCCCCTGGCCAGCCTTGCCCAGGCCTTCCTGGCCTCCGGGGGTACTGCCCCAGCAAGGGGCAGGCTGCGGGGACTGGGTCCAGACATGCCCGGGCGCCTCCCCAGGCTCATCCCCGCTGGTGCCTTTCCCCTGGGCCTAGGCCTCGCTTGAGGCCTCCTTGGAGAGGAGGTTGCTGGCAGGGGCTGTCTCCACACTGCAAGGTGCTGGAGCTCAGAGGGCCTCGTCAGAGGGAAGGGACCAGCAAGGGGCTGGATGCCCAAGACCTCTTTGGCCCAGCAGCCTCAGGGCAGCAGGGAGAGCAAGAGGCCCAGGGTGCCCCTAGGTCGGCTCTGCCCCTTCCCACACAGGCGGCCAGCCCAGCAGCTGCCTGACAGACTCTGGCTCCCCCGAGCTCTCTGCCGGTGCAGGGGGCAGGAGCAGACGTGTGCATGTGGTTCTGCCTTGGCCTGGGAGTGTGGACCCCCTGCCTGGCCCCCAGGCTCAGGGGCAAGGGCCGGGAGAGAGCACCACCCCGAAGCGCTTTTCTCCCGGGCTTGGGAGCATTGTGCGCGGCTGGCGGGAACAGCCGGCCAGAGTGCTTGCAAAGCGGCCTCTGGAGGCAGCCGGGGAGGTCTTCCAGCGGGAGAGGGCCGGTTGTGCTCAGAGGCCCCACAGGCCAGGGGCAGGACCCAGCAGGGCCCCTGCCCCTGGCCAGCCTTGCCCAGGCCTTCCTGGCCTCCGGGGGTACTGCCCCAGCAAGGGGCAGGCTGCGGGGACTGGGTCCAGACATGCCCGGGCGCCTCCCCAGGCTCATCCCCGCTGGTGCCTTTCCCCTGGGCCTAGGCCTCGCTTGAGGCCTCCTTGGAGAGGAGGTTGCTGGCAGGGGCTGTCTCCACACTGCAAGGTGCTGGAGCTCAGAGGGCCTCGTCAGAGGGAAGGGACCAGCAAGGGGCTGGATGCCCAAGACCTCTTTGGCCCAGCAGCCTCAGGGCAGCAGGGAGAGCAAGAGGCCCAGGGTGCCCCTAGGTCGGCTCTGCCCCTTCCCACACAGGCGGCCAGCCCAGCAGCTGCCTGACAGACTCTGGCTCCCCCGAGCTCTCTGCCGGTGCAGGGGGCAGGAACAGACGTGTGCATGTGGTTCTGCCTTGGCCTGGGAGTGTGGAGCCCCTGCCTGGCCCCCAGGCTCAGGGGCAAGGGCCGGGAGAGAGCACCACCCCGAAGCGCTTTTCTCCCGGGCTTGGGAGCATTGTGCGCGGCTGGCGGGAACAGCCGGCCAGAGTGCTTGCAAAGCGGCCTCTGGAGGCAGCCGGGGAGGTCTTCCAGCGGGAGAGGGCCGGTTGTGCTCAGAGGCCCCACAGGCCAGGGGCAGGACCCAGCAGGGCCCCTGCCCCTGGCCAGCCTTGCCCAGGCCTTCCTGGCCTCCGGGGGTACTGCCCCAGCAAGGGGCAGGCTGCGGGGACTGGGTCCAGACATGCCCGGGCGCCTCCCCAGGCTCATCCCCGCTGGTGCCTTTCCCCTGGGCCTAGGCCTCGCTTGAGGCCTCCTTGGAGAGGAGGTTGCTGGCAGGGGCTGTCTCCACACTGCAAGGTGCTGGAGCTCAGAGGGCCTGGTCAGAGGGAAGGGACCAGCAAGGGGCTGGATGCCCAAGACCTCTTTGGCCCAGCAGCCTCAGGGCAGCAGGGAGAGCAAGAGGCCCAGGGTGCCCCTAGGTCGGCTCTGCCCCTTCCCACACAGGCGGCCAGCCCAGCAGCTGCCTGACAGACTCTGGCTCCCCCGAGCTCTCTGCCGGTGCAGGGGGCAGGAACAGACGTGTGCATGTGGTTCTGCCTTGGCCTGGGAGTGTGGACCCCCTGCCTGGCCCCCAGGCTCAGGGGCAAGGGCCGGGAGAGAGCACCACCCCGAAGCGCTTTTCTCCCGGGCTTGGGAGCATTGTGCGCGGCTGGCGGGAACAGCCGGCCAGAGTGCTTGCAAAGCGGCCTCTGGAGGCAGCCGGGGAGGTCTTCCAGCGGGAGAGGGCCGGTTGTGCTCAGAGGCCCCACAGGCCAGGGGCAGGACCCAGCAGGGCCCCTGCCCCTGGCCAGCCTTGCCCAGGCCTTCCTGGCCTGCGGGGGTACTGCCCCAGCAAGGGGCAGGCTGCGGGGACTGGGTCCAGACATGCCCGGGCGCCTCCCCAGGCTCATCCCCGCTGGTGCCTTTCCCCTGGGCCTAGGCCTCGCTTGAGGCCTCCTTGGAGAGGAGGTTGCTGGCAGGGGCTGTCTCCACACTGCAAGGTGCTGGAGCTCAGAGGGCCTGGTCAGAGGGAAGGGACCAGCAAGGGGCTGGATGCCCAAGACCTCTTTGGCCCAGCAGCCTCAGGGCAGCAGGGAGAGCAAGAGGCCCAGGGTGCCCCTAGGTCGGCTCTGCCCCTTCCCACACAGGCGGCCAGCCCAGCAGCTGCCTGACAGACTCTGGCTCCCCCGAGCTCTCTGCCGGTGCAGGGGGCAGGAACAGACGTGTGCATGTGGTTCTGCCTTGGCCTGGGAGTGTGGACCCCCTGCCTGGCCCCCAGGCTCAGGGGCAAGGGCCGGGAGAGAGCACCACCCCGAAGCGCTTTTCTCCCGGGCTTGGGAGCATTGTGCGCGGCTGGCGGGAACAGCCGGCCAGAGTGCTTGCAAAGCGGCCTCTGGAGGCAGCCGGGGAGGTCTTCCAGCGGGAGAGGGCCGGTTGTGCTCAGAGGCCCCACAGGCCAGGGGCAGGACCCAGCAGGGCCCCTGCCCCTGGCCAGCCTTGCCCAGGCCTTCCTGGCCTCCGGGGGTACTGCCCCAGCAAGGGGCAGGCTGCGGGGACTGGGTCCAGACATGCCCGGGCGCCTCCCCAGGCTCATCCCCGCTGGTGCCTTTCCCCTGGGCCTAGGCCTCGCTTGAGGCCTCCTTGGAGAGGAGGTTGCTGGCAGGGGCTGTCTCCACACTGCAAGGTGCTGGAGCTCAGAGGGCCTCGTCAGAGGGAAGGGACCAGCAAGGGGCTGGATGCCCAAGACCTCTTTGGCCCAGCAGCCTCAGGGCAGCAGGGAGAGCAAGAGGCCCAGGGTGCCCCTAGGTCGGCTCTGCCCCTTCCCACACAGGCGGCCAGCCCAGCAGCTGCCTGACAGACTCTGGCTCCCCCGAGCTCTCTGCCGGTGCAGGGGGCAGGAGCAGACGTGTGCATGTGGTTCTGCCTTGGCCTGGGAGTGTGGACCCCCTGCCTGGCCCCCAGGCTCAGGGGCAAGGGCCGGGAGAGAGCACCACCCCGAAGCGCTTTTCTCCCGGGCTTGGGAGCATTGTGCGCGGCTGGCGGGAACAGCCGGCCAGAGTGCTTGCAAAGCGGCCTCTGGAGGCAGCCGGGGAGGTCTTCCAGCGGGAGAGGGCCGGTTGTGCTCAGAGGCCCCACAGGCCAGGGGCAGGACCCAGCAGGGCCCCTGCCCCTGGCCAGCCTTGCCCAGGCCTTCCTGGCCTCCGGGGGTACTGCCCCAGCAAGGGGCAGGCTGCGGGGACTGGGTCCAGACATGCCCGGGCGCCTCCCCAGGCTCATCCCCGCTGGTGCCTTTCCCCTGGGCCTAGGCCTCGCTTGAGGCCTCCTTGGAGAGGAGGTTGCTGGCAGGGGCTGTCTCCACACTGCAAGGTGCTGGAGCTCAGAGGGCCTCGTCAGAGGGAAGGGACCAGCAAGGGGCTGGATGCCCAAGACCTCTTTGGCCCAGCAGCCTCAGGGCAGCAGGGAGAGCAAGAGGCCCAGGGTGCCCCTAGGTCGGCTCTGCCCCTTCCCACACAGGCGGCCAGCCCAGCAGCTGCCTGACAGACTCTGGCTCCCCCGAGCTCTCTGCCGGTGCAGGGGGCAGGAACAGACGTGTGCATGTGGTTCTGCCTTGGCCTGGGAGTGTGGACCCCCTGCCTGGCCCCCAGGCTCAGGGGCAAGGGCCGGGAGAGAGCACCACCCCGAAGCGCTTTTCTCCCGGGCTTGGGAGCATTGTGCGCGGCTGGCGGGAACAGCCGGCCAGAGTGCTTGCAAAGCGGCCTCTGGAGGCAGCCGGGGAGGTCTTCCAGCGGGAGAGGGCCGGTTGTGCTCAGAGGCCCCACAGGCCAGGGGCAGGACCCAGCAGGGCCCCTGCCCCTGGCCAGCCTTGCCCAGGCCTTCCTGGCCTCCGGGGGTACTGCCCCAGCAAGGGGCAGGCTGCGGGGACTGGGTCCAGACATGCCCGGGCGCCTCCCCAGGCTCATCCCCGCTGGTGCCTTTCCCCTGGGCCTAGGCCTCGCTTGAGGCCTCCTTGGAGAGGAGGTTGCTGGCAGGGGCTGTCTCCACACTGCAAGGTGCTGGAGCTCAGAGGGCCTGGTCAGAGGGAAGGGACCAGCAAAGGGCTGGATGCCCAAGACCTCTTTGGCCCAGCAGCCTCAGGGCAGCAGGGAGAGCAAGAGGCCCAGGGTGCCCCTAGGTCGGCTCTGCCCCTTCCCACACAGGCGGCCAGCCCAGCAGCTGCCTGACAGACTCTGGCTCCCCCGAGCTCTCTGCCGGTGCAGGGGGCAGGAACAGACGTGTGCATGTGGTTCTGCCTTGGCCTGGGAGTGTGGACCCCCTGCCTGGCCCCCAGGCTCAGGGGCAAGGGCCGGGAGAGAGCACCACCCCGAAGCGCTTTTCTCCCGGGCTTGGGAGCATTGTGCGCGGCTGGCGGGAACAGCCGGCCAGAGTGCTTGCAAAGCGGCCTCTGGAGGCAGCCCGGGAGGTCTTCCAGCGGGAGAGGGCCGGTTGTGCTCAGAGGCCCCACAGGCCAGGGGCAGGACCCAGCAGGGCCCCTGCCCCTGGCCAGCCTTGCCCAGGCCTTCCTGGCCTCCGGGGGTACTGCCCCAGCAAGGGGCAGGCTGCGGGGACTGGGTCCAGACATGCCCGGGCGCCTCCCCAGGCTCATCCCCGCTGGTGCCTTTCCCCTGGGCCTAGGCCTCGCTTGAGGCCTCCTTGGAGAGGAGGTTGCTGGCAGGGGCTGTCTCCACACTGCAAGGTGCTGGAGCTCAGAGGGCCTCGTCAGAGGGAAGGGACCAGCAAGGGGCTGGATGCCCAAGACCTCTTTGGCCCAGCAGCCTCAGGGCAGCAGGGAGAGCAAGAGGCCCAGGGTGCCCCTAGGTCGGCTCTGCCCCTTCCCACACAGGCGGCCAGCCCAGCAGCTGCCTGACAGACTCTGGCTCCCCCGAGCTCTCTGCCGGTGCAGGGGGCAGGAACAGACGTGTGCATGTGGTTCTGCCTTGGCCTGGGAGTGTGGACCCCCTGCCTGGCCCCCAGGCTCAGGGGCAAGGGCCGGGAGAGAGCACCACCCCGAAGCGCTTTTCTCCCGGGCTTGGGAGCATTGTGCGCGGCTGGCGGGAACAGCCGGCCAGAGTGCTTGCAAAGCGGCCTCTGGAGGCAGCCGGGGAGGTCTTCCAGCGGGAGAGGGCCGGTTGTGCTCAGAGGCCCCACAGGCCAGGGGCAGGACCCAGCAGGGCCCCTGCCCCTGGCCAGCCTTGCCCAGGCCTTCCTGGCCTCCGGGGGTACTGCCCCAGCAAGGGGCAGGCTGCGGGGACTGGGTCCAGACATGCCCGGGCGCCTCCCCAGGCTCATCCCCGCTGGTGCCTTTCCCCTGGGCCTAGGCCTCGCTTGAGGCCTCCTTGGAGAGGAGGTTGCTGGCAGGGGCTGTCTCCACACTGCAAGGTGCTGGAGCTCAGAGGGCCTGGTCAGAGGGAAGGGACCAGCAAGGGGCTGGATGCCCAAGACCTCTTTGGCCCAGCAGCCTCAGGGCAGCAGGGAGAGCAAGAGGCCCAGGGTGCCCCTAGGTCGGCTCTGCCCCTTCCCACACAGGCGGCCAGCCCAGCAGCTGCCTGACAGACTCTGGCTCCCCCGAGCTCTCTGCCGGTGCAGGGGGCAGGAACAGACGTGTGCATGTGGTTCTGCCTTGGCCTGGGAGTGTGGACCCCCTGCCTGGCCCCCAGGCTCAGGGGCAAGGGCCGGGAGAGAGCACCACCCCGAAGCGCTTTTCTCCCGGGCTTGGGAGCATTGTGCGCGGCTGGCGGGAACAGCCGGCCAGAGTGCTTGCAAAGCGGCCTCTGGAGGCAGCCCGGGAGGTCTTCCAGCGGGAGAGGGCCGGTTGTGCTCAGAGGCCCCACAGGCCAGGGGCAGGACCCAGCAGGGCCCCTGCCCCTGGCCAGCCCTGCCCAGGCCTTCCTGGCCTCCGGGGGTACTGCCCCAGCAAGGGGCAGGCTGCGGGGACTGGGTCCAGACATGCCCGGGCGCCTCCCCAGGCTCATCCCCGCTGGTGCCTTTCCCCTGGGCCTAGGCCTCGCTTGAGGCCTCCTTGGAGAGGAGGTTGCTGGCAGGGGCTGTCTCCACACTGCAAGGTGCTGGAGCTCAGAGGGCCTCGTCAGAGGGAAGGGACCAGCAAGGGGCTGGATGCCCAAGACCTCTTTGGCCCAGCAGCCTCAGGGCAGCAGGGAGAGCAAGAGGCCCAGGGTGCCCCTAGGTCGGCTCTGCCCCTTCCCACACAGGCGGCCAGCCCAGCAGCTGCCTGACAGACTCTGGCTCCCCCGAGCTCTCTGCCGGTGCAGGGGGCAGGAACAGACGTGTGCATGTGGTTCTGCCTTGGCCTGGGAGTGTGGACCCCCTGCCTGGCCCCCAGGCTCAGGGGCAAGGGCCGGGAGAGAGCACCACCCCGAAGCGCTTTTCTCCCGGGCTTGGGAGCATTGTGCGCGGCTGGCGGGAACAGCCGGCCAGAGTGCTTGCAAAGCGGCCTCTGGAGGCAGCCGGGGAGGTCTTCCAGCGGGAGAGGGCCGGTTGTGCTCAGAGGCCCCACAGGCCAGGGGCAGGACCCAGCAGGGCCCCTGCCCCTGGCCAGCCTTGCCCAGGCCTTCCTGGCCTCCGGGGGTACTGCCCCAGCAAGGGGCAGGCTGCGGGGACTGGGTCCAGACATGCCCAGGCGCCTCCCCAGGCTCATCCCCGCTGGTGCCTTTCCCCTGGGCCTAGGCCTCGCTTGAGGCCTCCTTGGAGAGGAGGTTGCTGGCAGGGGCTGTCTCCACACTGCAAGGTGCTGGAGCTCAGAGGGCCTCGTCAGAGGGAAGGGACCAGCAAGGGGCTGGATGCCCAAGACCTCTTTGGCCCAGCAGCCTCAGGGCAGCAGGGAGAGCAAGAGGCCCAGGGTGCCCCTAGGTCGGCTCTGCCCCTTCCCACACAGGCGGCCAGCCCAGCAGCTGCCTGACAGACTCTGGCTCCCCCGAGCTCTCTGCCGGTGCAGGGGGCAGGAGCAGACGTGTGCATGTGGTTCTGCCTTGGCCTGGGAGTGTGGACCCCCTGCCTGGCCCCCAGGCTCAGGGGCAAGGGCCGGGAGAGAGCACCACCCCGAAGCGCTTTTCTCCCGGGCTTGGGAGCATTGTGCGCGGCTGGCGGGAACAGCCGGCCAGAGTGCTTGCAAAGCGGCCTCTGGAGGCAGCCGGGGAGGTCTTCCAGCGGGAGAGGGCCGGTTGTGCTCAGAGGCCCCACAGGCCAGGGGCAGGACCCAGCAGGGCCCCTGCCCCTGGCCAGCCTTGCCCAGGCCTTCCTGGCCTCCGGGGGTACTGCCCCAGCAAGGGGCAGGCTGCGGGGACTGGGTCCAGACATGCCCGGGCGCCTCCCCAGGCTCATCCCCGCTGGTGCCTTTCCCCTGGGCCTAGGCCTCGCTTGAGGCCTCCTTGGAGAGGAGGTTGCTGGCAGGGGCTGTCTCCACACTGCAAGGTGCTGGAGCTCAGAGGGCCTCGTCAGAGGGAAGGGACCAGCAAGGGGCTGGATGCCCAAGACCTCTTTGGCCCAGCAGCCTCAGGGCAGCAGGGAGAGCAAGAGGCCCAGGGTGCCCCTAGGTCGGCTCTGCCCCTTCCCACACAGGCGGCCAGCCCAGCAGCTGCCTGACAGACTCTGGCTCCCCCGAGCTCTCTGCCGGTGCAGGGGGCAGGAACAGACGTGTGCATGTGGTTCTGCCTTGGCCTGGGAGTGTGGACCCCCTGCCTGGCCCCCAGGCTCAGGGGCAAGGGCCGGGAGAGAGCACCACCCCGAAGCGCTTTTCTCCCGGGCTTGGGAGCATTGTGCGCGGCTGGCGGGAACAGCCGGCCAGAGTGCTTGCAAAGCGGCCTCTGGAGGCAGCCGGGGAGGTCTTCCAGCGGGAGAGGGCCGGTTGTGCTCAGAGGCCCCACAGGCCAGGGGCAGGACCCAGCAGGGCCCCTGCCCCTGGCCAGCCTTGCCCAGGCCTTCCTGGCCTCCGGGGGTACTGCCCCAGCAAGGGGCAGGCTGCGGGGACTGGGTCCAGACATGCCCGGGCGCCTCCCCAGGCTCATCCCCGCTGGTGCCTTTCCCCTGGGCCTAGGCCTCGCTTGAGGCCTCCTTGGAGAGGAGGTTGCTGGCAGGGGCTGTCTCCACACTGCAAGGTGCTGGAGCTCAGAGGGCCTCGTCAGAGGGAAGGGACCAGCAAGGGGCTGGATGCCCAAGACCTCTTTGGCCCAGCAGCCTCAGGGCAGCAGGGAGAGCAAGAGGCCCAGGGTGCCCCTAGGTCGGCTCTGCCCCTTCCCACACAGGCGGCCAGCCCAGCAGCTGCCTGACAGACTCTGGCTCCCCCGAGCTCTCTGCCGGTGCAGGGGGCAGGAACAGACGTGTGCATGTGGTTCTGCCTTGGCCTGGGAGTGTGGACCCCCTGCCTGGCCCCCAGGCTCAGGGGCAAGGGCCGGGAGAGAGCACCACCCCGAAGCGCTTTTCTCCCGGGCTTGGGAGCATTGTGCGCGGCTGGCGGGAACAGCCGGCCAGAGTGCTTGCAAAGCGGCCTCTGGAGGCAGCCGGGGAGGTCTTCCAGCGGGAGAGGGCCGGTTGTGCTCAGAGGCCCCACAGGCCAGGGGCAGGACCCAGCAGGGCCCCTGCCCCTGGCCAGCCTTGCCCAGGCCTTCCTGGCCTCCGGGGGTACTGCCCCAGCAAGGGGCAGGCTGCGGGGACTGGGTCCAGACATGCCCGGGCGCCTCCCCAGGCTCATCCCCGCTGGTGCCTTTCCCCTGGGCCTAGGCCTCGCTTGAGGCCTCCTTGGAGAGGAGGTTGCTGGCAGGGGCTGTCTCCACACTGCAAGGTGCTGGAGCTCAGAGGGCCTCGTCAGAGGGAAGGGACCAGCAAGGGGCTGGATGCCCAAGACCTCTTTGGCCCAGCAGCCTCAGGGCAGCAGGGAGAGCAAGAGGCCCAGGGTGCCCCTAGGTCGGCTCTGCCCCTTCCCACACAGGCGGCCAGCCCAGCAGCTGCCTGACAGACTCTGGCTCCCCCGAGCTCTCTGCCGGTGCAGGGGGCAGGAACAGACGTGTGCATGTGGTTCTGCCTTGGCCTGGGAGTGTGGACCCCCTGCCTGGCCCCCAGGCTCAGGGGCAAGGGCCGGGAGAGAGCACCACCCCGAAGCGCTTTTCTCCCGGGCTTGGGAGCATTGTGCGCGGCTGGCGGGAACAGCCGGCCAGAGTGCTTGCAAAGCGGCCTCTGGAGGCAGCCGGGGAGGTCTTCCAGCGGGAGAGGGCCGGTTGTGCTCAGAGGCCCCACAGGCCAGGGGCAGGACCCAGCAGGGCCCCTGCCCCTGGCCAGCCTTGCCCAGGCCTTCCTGGCCTCCGGGGGTACTGCCCCAGCAAGGGGCAGGCTGCGGGGACTGGGTCCAGACATGCCCGGGCGCCTCCCCAGGCTCATCCCCGCTGGTGCCTTTCCCCTGGGCCTAGGCCTCGCTTGAGGCCTCCTTGGAGAGGAGGTTGCTGGCAGGGGCTGTCTCCACACTGCAAGGTGCTGGAGCTCAGAGGGCCTCGTCAGAGGGAAGGGACCAGCAAGGGGCTGGATGCCCAAGACCTCTTTGGCCCAGCAGCCTCAGGGCAGCAGGGAGAGCAAGAGGCCCAGGGTGCCCCTAGGTCGGCTCTGCCCCTTCCCACACAGGCGGCCAGCCCAGCAGCTGCCTGACAGACTCTGGCTCCCCCGAGCTCTCTGCCGGTGCAGGGGGCAGGAGCAGACGTGTGCATGTGGTTCTGCCTTGGCCTGGGAGTGTGGACCCCCTGCCTGGCCCCCAGGCTCAGGGGCAAGGGCCGGGAGAGAGCACCACCCCGAAGCGCTTTTCTCCCGGGCTTGGGAGCATTGTGCGCGGCTGGCGGGAACAGCCGGCCAGAGTGCTTGCAAAGCGGCCTCTGGAGGCAGCCGGGGAGGTCTTCCAGCGGGAGAGGGCCGGTTGTGCTCAGAGGCCCCACAGGCCAGGGGCAGGACCCAGCAGGGCCCCCTGCCCCTGGCCAGCCTTGCCCAGGCCTTCCTGGCCTCCGGGGGTACTGCCCCAGCAAGGGGCAGGCTGCGGGGACTGGGTCCAGACATGCCCGGGCGCCTCCCCAGGCTCATCCCCGCTGGTGCCTTTCCCCTGGGCCTAGGCCTCGCTTGAGGCCTCCTTGGAGAGGAGGTTGCTGACAGGGGCTGTCTCCACACTGCAAGGTGCTGGAGCTCAGAGGGCCTCGTCAGAGGGAAGGGACCAGCAAGGGGCTGGATGCCCAAGACCTCTTTGGCCCAGCAGCCTCAGGGCAGCAGGGAGAGCAAGAGGCCCAGGGTGCCCCTAGGTCGGCTCTGCCCCTTCCCACACAGGCGGCCAGCCCAGCAGCTGCCTGACAGTCTCTGGCTCCCCCGAGCTCTCTGCCGGTGCAGGGGGCAGGAACAGACGTGTGCATGTGGTTCTGCCTTGGCCTGGGAGTGTGGACCCCCTGCCTGGCCCCCAGGCTCAGGGGCAAGGGCCGGGAGAGAGCACCACCCCGAAGCGCTTTTCTCCCGGGCTTGGGAGCATTGTGCGCGGCTGGCGGGAACAGCCGGCCAGAGTGCTTGCAAAGCGGCCTCTGGAGGCAGCCGGGGAGGTCTTCCAGCGGGAGAGGGCCGGTTGTGCTCAGAGGCCCCACAGGCCAGGGGCAGGACCCAGCAGGGCCCCTGCCCCTGGCCAGCCTTGCCCAGGCCTTCCTGGCCTCCGGGGGTACTGCCCCAGCAAGGGGCAGGCTGCGGGGACTGGGTCCAGACATGCCCGGGCGCCTCCCCAGGCTCATCCCCGCTGGTGCCTTTCCCCTGGGCCTAGGCCTCGCTTGAGGCCTCCTTGGAGAGGAGGTTGCTGGCAGGGGCTGTCTCCACACTGCAAGGTGCTGGAGCTCAGAGGGCCTCGTCAGAGGGAAGGGACCAGCAAGGGGCTGGATGCCCAAGACCTCTTTGGCCCAGCAGCCTCAGGGCAGCAGGGAGAGCAAGAGGCCCAGGGTGCCCCTAGGTCGGCTCTGCCCCTTCCCACACAGGCGGCCAGCCCAGCAGCTGCCTGACAGACTCTGGCTCCCCCGAGCTCTCTGCCGGTGCAGGGGGCAGGAACAGACGTGTGCATGTGGTTCTGCCTTGGCCTGGGAGTGTGGACCCCCTGCCTGGCCCCCAGGCTCAGGGGCAAGGGCCGGGAGAGAGCACCACCCCGAAGCGCTTTTCTCCCGGGCTTGGGAGCATTGTGCGCGGCTGGCGGGAACAGCCGGCCAGAGTGCTTGCAAAGCGGCCTCTGGAGGCAGCCGGGGAGGTCTTCCAGCGGGAGAGGGCCGGTTGTGCTCAGAGGCCCCACAGGCCAGGGGCAGGACCCAGCAGGGCCCCTGCCCCTGGCCAGCCTTGCCCAGGCCTTCCTGGCCTCCGGGGGTACTGCCCCAGCAAGGGGCAGGCTGCGGGGACTGGGTCCAGACATGCCCGGGCGCCTCCCCAGGCTCATCCCCGCTGGTGCCTTTCCCCTGGGCCTAGGCCTCGCTTGAGGCCTCCTTGGAGAGGAGGTTGCTGGCAGGGGCTGTCTCCACACTGCAAGGTGCTGGAGCTCAGAGGGCCTCGTCAGAGGGAAGGGACCAGCAAGGGGCTGGATGCCCAAGACCTCTTTGGCCCAGCAGCCTCAGGGCAGCAGGGAGAGCAAGAGGCCCAGGGTGCCCCTAGGTCGGCTCTGCCCCTTCCCACACAGGCGGCCAGCCCAGCAGCTGCCTGACAGACTCTGGCTCCCCCGAGCTCTCTGCCGGTGCAGGGGGCAGGAGCAGACGTGTGCATGTGGTTCTGCCTTGGCCTGGGAGTGTGGACCCCCTGCCTGGCCCCCAGGCTCAGGGGCAAGGGCCGGGAGAGAGCACCACCCCGAAGCGCTTTTCTCCCGGGCTTGGGAGCATTGTGCGCGGCTGGCGGGAACAGCCGGCCAGAGTGCTTGCAAAGCGGCCTCTGGAGGCAGCCGGGGAGGTCTTCCAGCGGGAGAGGGCCGGTTGTGCTCAGAGGCCCCACAGGCCAGGGGCAGGACCCAGCAGGGCCCCTGCCCCTGGCCAGCCTTGCCCAGGCCTTCCTGGCCTCCGGGGGTACTGCCCCAGCAAGGGGCAGGCTGCGGGGACTGGGTCCAGACATGCCCGGGCGCCTCCCCAGGCTCATCCCCGCTGGTGCCTTTCCCCTGGGCCTAGGCCTCGCTTGAGGCCTCCTTGGAGAGGAGGTTGCTGGCAGGGGCTGTCTCCACACTGCAAGGTGCTGGAGCTCAGAGGGCCTCGTCAGAGGGAAGGGACCAGCAAGGGGCTGGATGCCCAAGACCTCTTTGGCCCAGCAGCCTCAGGGCAGCAGGGAGAGCAAGAGGCCCAGGGTGCCCCTAGGTCGGCTCTGCCCCTTCCCACACAGGCGGCCAGCCCAGCAGCTGCCTGACAGACTCTGGCTCCCCCGAGCTCTCTGCCGGTGCAGGGGGCAGGAACAGACGTGTGCATGTGGTTCTGCCTTGGCCTGGGAGTGTGGACCCCCTGCCTGGCCCCCAGGCTCAGGGGCAAGGGCCGGGAGAGAGCACCACCCCGAAGCGCTTTTCTCCCGGGCTTGGGAGCATTGTGCGCGGCTGGCGGGAACAGCCGGCCAGAGTGCTTGCAAAGCGGCCTTTGGAGGCAGCCGGGGAGGTCTTCCAGCGGGAGAGGGCCGGTTGTGCTCAGAGGCCCCACAGGCCAGGGGCAGGACCCAGCAGGGCCCCTGCCCCTGGCCAGCCTTGCCCAGGCCTTCCTGGCCTCCGGGGGTACTGCCCCAGCAAGGGGCAGGCTGCGGGGACTGGGTCCAGACATGCCCGGGCGCCTCCCCAGGCTCATCCCCGCTGGTGCCTTTCCCCTGGGCCTAGGCCTCGCTTGAGGCCTCCTTGGAGAGGAGGTTGCTGGCAGGGGCTGTCTCCACACTGCAAGGTGCTGGAGCTCAGAGGGCCTCGTCAGAGGGAAGGGACCAGCAAGGGGCTGGATGCCCAAGACCTCTTTGGCCCAGCAGCCTCAGGGCAGCAGGGAGAGCAAGAGGCCCAGGGTGCCCCTAGGTCGGCTCTGCCCCTTCCCACACAGGCGGCCAGCCCAGCAGCTGCCTGACAGACTCTGGCTCCCCCGAGCTCTCTGCCGGTGCAGGGGGCAGGAACAGACGTGTGCATGTGGTTCTGCCTTGGCCTGGGAGTGTGGACCCCCTGCCTGGCCCCCAGGCTCAGGGGCAAGGGCCGGGAGAGAGCACCACCCCGAAGCGCTTTTCTCCCGGGCTTGGGAGCATTGTGCGCGGCTGGCGGGAACAGCCGGCCAGAGTGCTTGCAAAGCGGCCTCTGGAGGCAGCCGGGGAGGTCTTCCAGCGGGAGAGGGCCGGTTGTGCTCAGAGGCCCCACAGGCCAGGGGCAGGACCCAGCAGGGCCCCTGCCCCTGGCCAGCCTTGCCCAGGCCTTCCTGGCCTCCGGGGGTACTGCCCCAGCAAGGGGCAGGCTGCGGGGACTGGGTCCAGACATGCCCGGGCGCCTCCCCAGGCTCATCCCCGCTGGTGCCTTTCCCCTGGGCCTAGGCCTCGCTTGAGGCCTCCTTGGAGAGGAGGTTGCTGGCAGGGGCTGTCTCCACACTGCAAGGTGCTGGAGCTCAGAGGGCCTCGTCAGAGGGAAGGGACCAGCAAGGGGCTGGATGCCCAAGACCTCTTTGGCCCAGCAGCCTCAGGGCAGCAGGGAGAGCAAGAGGCCCAGGGTGCCCCTAGGTCGGCTCTGCCCCTTCCCACACAGGCGGCCAGCCCAGCAGCTGCCTGACAGACTCTGGCTCCCCCGAGCTCTCTGCCGGTGCAGGGGGCAGGAACAGACGTGTGCATGTGGTTCTGCCTTGGCCTGGGAGTGTGGACCCCCTGCCTGGCCCCCAGGCTCAGGGGCAAGGGCCGGGAGAGAGCACCACCCCGAAGCGCTTTTCTCCCGGGCTTGGGAGCATTGTGCGCGGCTGGCGGGAACAGCCGGCCAGAGTGCTTGCAAAGCGGCCTCTGGAGGCAGCCGGGGAGGTCTTCCAGCGGGAGAGGGCCGGTTGTGCTCAGAGGCCCCACAGGCCAGGGGCAGGACCCAGCAGGGCCCCTGCCCCTGGCCAGCCTTGCCCAGGCCTTCCTGGCCTCCGGGGGTACTGCCCCAGCAAGGGGCAGGCTGCGGGGACTGGGTCCAGACATGCCCGGGCGCCTCCCCAGGCTCATCCCCGCTGGTGCCTTTCCCCTGGGCCTAGGCCTCGCTTGAGGCCTCCTTGGAGAGGAGGTTGCTGGCAGGGGCTGTCTCCACACTGCAAGGTGCTGGAGCTCAGAGGGCCTCGTCAGAGGGAAGGGACCAGCAAGGGGCTGGATGCCCAAGACCTCTTTGGCCCAGCAGCCTCAGGGCAGCAGGGAGAGCAAGAGGCCCAGGGTGCCCCTAGGTCGGCTCTGCCCCTTCCCACACAGGCGGCCAGCCCAGCAGCTGCCTGACAGACTCTGGCTCCCCCGAGCTCTCTGCCGGTGCAGGGGGCAGGAACAGACGTGTGCATGTGGTTCTGCCTTGGCCTGGGAGTGTGGACCCCCTGCCTGGCCCCCAGGCTCAGGGGCAAGGGCCGGGAGAGAGCACCACCCCGAAGCGCTTTTCTCCCGGGCTTGGGAGCATTGTGCGCGGCTGGCGGGAACAGCCGGCCAGAGTGCTTGCAAAGCGGCCTCTGGAGGCAGCCGGGGAGGTCTTCCAGCGGGAGAGGGCCGGTTGTGCTCAGAGGCCCCACAGGCCAGGGGCAGGACCCAGCAGGGCCCCTGCCCCTGGCCAGCCTTGCCCAGGCCTTCCTGGCCTCCGGGGGTACTGCCCCAGCAAGGGGCAGGCTGCGGGGACTGGGTCCAGACATGCCCGGGCGCCTCCCCAGGCTCATCCCCGCTGGTGCCTTTCCCCTGGGCCTAGGCCTCGCTTGAGGCCTCCTTGGAGAGGAGGTTGCTGGCAGGGGCTGTCTCCACACTGCAAGGTGCTGGAGCTCAGAGGGCCTCGTCAGAGGGAAGGGACCAGCAAGGGGCTGGATGCCCAAGACCTCTTTGGCCCAGCAGCCTCAGGGCAGCAGGGAGAGCAAGAGGCCCAGGGTGCCCCTAGGTCGGCTCTGCCCCTTCCCACACAGGCGGCCAGCCCAGCAGCTGCCTGACAGACTCTGGCTCCCCCGAGCTCTCTGCCGGTGCAGGGGGCAGGAACAGACGTGTGCATGTGGTTCTGCCTTGGCCTGGGAGTGTGGACCCCCTGCCTGGCCCCCAGGCTCAGGGGCAAGGGCCGGGAGAGAGCACCACCCCGAAGCGCTTTTCTCCCGGGCTTGGGAGCATTGTGCGCGGCTGGCGGGAACAGCCGGCCAGAGTGCTTGCAAAGCGGCCTCTGGAGGCAGCCGGGGAGGTCTTCCAGCGGGAGAGGGCCGGTTGTGCTCAGAGGCCCCACAGGCCAGGGGCAGGACCCAGCAGGGCCCCTGCCCCTGGCCAGCCTTGCCCAGGCCTTCCTGGCCTCCGGGGGTACTGCCCCAGCAAGGGGCAGGCTGCGGGGACTGGGTCCAGACATGCCCGGGCGCCTCCCCAGGCTCATCCCCGCTGGTGCCTTTCCCCTGGGCCTAGGCCTCGCTTGAGGCCTCCTTGGAGAGGAGGTTGCTGGCAGGGGCTGTCTCCACACTGCAAGGTGCTGGAGCTCAGAGGGCCTCGTCAGAGGGAAGGGACCAGCAAGGGGCTGGATGCCCAAGACCTCTTTGGCCCAGCAGCCTCAGGGCAGCAGGGAGAGCAAGAGGCCCAGGGTGCCCCTAGGTCGGCTCTGCCCCTTCCCACACAGGCGGCCAGCCCAGCAGCTGCCTGACAGACTCTGGCTCCCCCGAGCTCTCTGCCGGTGCAGGGGGCAGGAACAGACGTGTGCATGTGGTTCTGCCTTGGCCTGGGAGTGTGGACCCCCTGCCTGGCCCCCAGGCTCAGGGGCAAGGGCCGGGAGAGAGCACCACCCCGAAGCGCTTTTCTCCCGGGCTTGGGAGCATTGTGCGCGGCTGGCGGGAACAGCCGGCCAGAGTGCTTGCAAAGCGGCCTCTGGAGGCAGCCGGGGAGGTCTTCCAGCGGGAGAGGGCCGGTTGTGCTCAGAGGCCCCACAGGCCAGGGGCAGGACCCAGCAGGGCCCCTGCCCCTGGCCAGCCTTGCCCAGGCCTTCCTGGCCTCCGGGGGTACTGCCCCAGCAAGGGGCAGGCTGCGGGGACTGGGTCCAGACATGCCCGGGCGCCTCCCCAGGCTCATCCCCGCTGGTGCCTTTCCCCTGGGCCTAGGCCTCGCTTGAGGCCTCCTTGGAGAGGAGGTTGCTGGCAGGGGCTGTCTCCACACTGCAAGGTGCTGGAGCTCAGAGGGCCTCGTCAGAGGGAAGGGACCAGCAAGGGGCTGGATGCCCAAGACCTCTTTGGCCCAGCAGCCTCAGGGGCAGCAGGGAGAGCAAGAGGCCCAGGGTGCCCCTAGGTCGGCTCTGCCCCTTCCCACACAGGCGGCCAGCCCAGCAGCTGCCTGACAGACTCTGGCTCCCCTGAGCTCTCTGCCGGTGCAGGGGGCAGGAACAGACGTGTGCATGTGGTTCTGCCTTGGCCTGGGAGTGTG